>NC_088420.1:40757513-41057513 GCF_034236695.1 Oncorhynchus nerka | reverse complement strand
ACCAACAGTGCAGTACTATCTAACAATTCACAACAATATACACATAACCTAAAAGTAAAAGAATGGAATTAACAAATATAAATATTAGGATGAGCAATGTCATAGTGACACAGACTAAAATACAGTATAAAATAAAATATAGTAGAATAGAATATAGTATATACATATGAAATGAGTAAAGCAAAAATATGTAAACATTATTAGTGACTAGTGTTCCATTATTAAAATGGCCAGTGATTTTAAGTCTATGGGGCAGCAGCCTTTAAGGTGCAGGTTTACGTAAGTCTGATGGCCTTGAGATAAAATTTGTTTTTCAGTCTCTGTCCTCATGAGATCCCATGACAATTGAGGGAAATAGGCATACTGCTTTTCAGTTTACTTAAGGTGCACAGAAAACATGATCTATTGGGGGGCAGTATTCTAAGATTACACTTAAGATTCAATTTCTGAAAACTGGCCCCTGGTGATGCTGTCTTTTGCTGGATCATTGCCATCACTGCTCATAAAAATGCCCCCAACGATTTGGCAATTCACAAAGGTTTCCAGCAGAGGGCAGCACTGTCCCATTCGCGTGTGTGTGTACAGTACCAGTCAAGTTCGGACACACCTACTCATTCCATGGTTTCTTTATTTTGATTATTTTCTACATTGTAGAATAAGAGTGATGACATCAACTATGAAGTAACACATTTGGAATCATGTAGTGGGGCTCCCGAGTGGTGCAGCAGTCTAAGGAACTGCATCTCAGTGCTAGCGGTGTCACTACAGACCCTGGTTCAATTCCAAGCTGTATCACAACCAGCTGTGATTGGGAGTCCCATAGGGTGGCTCACAATTGGCCCAGCATCGTCCGGGTTAGGTTTTGGCTGGGGTAAGCTGTCATTGTAAAAAATAATTGTTACTTAATTAAAATAGTAACCAACAAAGTGTAAAACAAATCAAAATATATTTTATATTTGAGATTCTTCAAAGTAGCCACCCTTTGCCTTGACAGCTTTGCACACTCTTGACATTCTCTCAACCAGCTTCACCTGGAATGCTTTTCCAACTGTCTTGAAGGAGTTCCCAGTTTGCATTAAAGGTACATAAAGGACTCTGACTGTGAAAGACAAGATTCTCTGGTTTGATGAAACCAAAATGGAGCTCTTTGGCTTGAATGCTAAGTGTCATGTCTGGAGGAAACCTGGCACCATCCCTACGGTGAAGCATGGTTGTGGCAGCATCATGCTGTGGGGATTTTTCAGGATCCAGGGGGAAAATTAACAGAGCAATTGTACAGAGGTCCTTGATGAAAACCTGCTCCAGAGCTATCATGACCTCAGACTGTGGCAAAGGTTCACCTACCAACAGGACAATGACCCTAAGCACAGCCAACACATTGCAGGTATGACTTCGGGACAAGTCTGAATGTCCGTGAGTGGCCCAGCCAAAGCCCTGGAGAGACCTGAAAATAGTTGTGCAGCGATGCTCCCCATCCAACCTGACAGAGTTTGAGAGGATCTGCAGAGAAGAATGGGAGAAACTCCCAAAATAACAGGTTTGCCAAGTTTGAAGCATCATTCTCAAAAAGACTCGATGCTGTAATCGCTGCCAAAGGTGCTTCAACAAAGTACTGGGTAAAGGGTCTGAATACTTATGTAAATGTAGTATTTCATTTTTTTTATTATACATTTGCCAAAATGTATTAACCTGTTTTTGCTTTGTCATTTTGTGGCATTGTGTATTGATTGAGGGGGGAAACTACATTTTAGAATAAGGCTGTAACTACAAAATGTAGAAAAAAAATCCAAGGCGTCTGAATACTTTCTGAATGCAGTTATATATGTGTATGTATATACTGTATGAGGAAATCAAGTCACTGTCAAGTTTTTTTTCATTTACTCAATCTTATCTCTACTCACCTCCTTTACAAAGCGCATTGGATGAGAAGATCCATGTGATTCAATGCGTTTTGAGAACGAGAAAGTGAGGAATTGGGCTTCAGTCGTGCATGCTGCCCTGAAAATGCTTGACGTAAGAAAGTATTGCATGTAGTTCATTACCTCTCCTCCTCAGGTCTTTGACAGTTTAAATCGGGGTCAGAATACAGAGAGGATGACCTAAAATGGTCTCGAGAAAGTTGCCCCGGAAATGAGGATGATGTGACCTGTGTGTCTTGATGGGCCCTTCTGGACATGCGTCCTCTGTCACCTCTGATCCAATACCCCCGCTAACATTACCCCGTCAAAGAAGAAAATCCCCCCCAAATAAGAAACAAACAGCCTTTGCCAGGGGACTCCATCCCTGTTCTTTGAGTGCTTACTCTCCTGTAGGTTTTCGCTCCAACCCAAGGTGTTCTTCTATGATAAAATGGAGCTCTGCAAACAAATTAATGGTGGATGCCGCCACCTACTGTGCTGGAGTGTGGTCAATCGCGGTTTACAACGTTAGCTCCACATTTCTAAATCCTCCTACCTAATTCAGTAATTCCGAGAAGAAAAATAACCCTTCTAACTTCTAATATACCCTCCCCATCCCTCAAATTCCTTCCCAACCCCCGTCTAACCTCAATGACCCTACACTGCAATATTTCCCTCTCTTCAACATGCTTACAACAATATAACACATTCTCCACCAGTTCATCCACCATACCCTCCAGACACAAACGATTCACATGCTTACCAACCAGATGTAGCGCAATTGAGCAAACACCACTCTTCCTTCCTAATCGGATCTTTGAATCTTGGTCCACTGACCTTTTCTTTGGAGGGCATATAAATGTAATCGCTGCCAAAGGGCTCAGTCCCATCTCCTCTGCCACACATCTATCAAAATGGCTCTTCTCTTACATTTGGCCTCACGTGTACCCAGTGCAACAATAATATTTAAGTACATCTTGTTTTAAAGCTCTTTTGGCTCTGGTCTACAATTTCATTCCCTTCCACACCTCAATAGGCTGGGGTTATCTCACTACTATTCAGTCTCTCAATTCTCCATAGGAACATTTATGCCTCCCATAGTAGGTCACTCCCATTTAGATTTGCCAAATGGCAAACTATTCAATACAGACAGGGCATCTGAGTGTACTATAGTTCTGACAGGTTGAACAACCCCAGTTGTAATTTTTATTTTTTTAATTAAATTGAACCTTTATTTATCTAGGCAAGTCCGTTTTTAAGAACAAATTCTTATTTACAATAACGGCCAAACACGGACGACGCTTGGCCAATTGTGCGCTGCCCTATGGGACTCCCAATCAAGGACGGATGTGATACAGCCTGGAACGAACATGGTTCAGCTTATCAACCAGCTAATTATTAGAGTCCGGTGTGCTAGATAAGTGTTGGAGTGAACCTACAGGACGGTACAGGAACAAGGTTGGAGAGCCCTGGCCTAAGCCTAGCCAAAATGAAAAAAGAAGCCAGACAAATTGGCTTATAATTAAGGTTAATTTGAACTAGTGATCTTTCTGCTGTGGATCTGATTATGATAATAGTTTTTTGTGTAAGGCTGGGATAAAAATCGAGCCTGTGATGAAAAAATGATTTCAGTTGACGACGACAGGCGTGGCAGAGCAATGTTTTACAGACATGAATTGGTCGGCAAGCTCCTGTCATGGCGGTCACGGCCCTTACAATCTCTATCTCTCTGCCTCTCTTTCTCTCTGTGTGTCTCAACAAACGCACACACTCAATTGCACATTGGCTTCCCCTGCCTGTTCGGATTAAGAGAGCGAGGGTTATGAATGGGAGGTTTCAGCGGGTGTGCTTTCAGGGCATTGTTGTGCAGATATGTGCTCATCCAGGCCTGAGTTCTTCACACATGACATGCAGAGCAGAAGGAGACCTTCGTACATGAACGGCAAAAACAACACATGAACAACAACACGAGCACCAGAACATGAGGTTCCCTCTGTTCACACACAGCCATGGCTCATCACCATGTATCATTCAGGCCTTGAAAGCCATTTTTAATCCACTAGTTCTATCTATAGGTCTGTATTCTAGCATTGCAATTCTAAGGCAGCATTACATTGTAATACTCAGTATTACAAGGAGGTGACTTAGTTGGGCATTAGCATGGCCAGCCCAATGCCTACATGATCCTGAGCCAGCTGAACTGTTGTCTTCTGAGTGGCTCTAGCTGCTGTGGATGGCTAGGTCCCAGGCTGTGGTGGCCCAGTGGGTGACAGGGCTACCAGCCGGAGGCAAGTATGTCAGCCGCCATCGCAGCCTACTGTTGATCTGCCTGCACTGCTCTCTCTTCTGTCGTCAGTGTGCTGTCCACTTCCTGTCGCCTGGTGGCTTTCATATCTCCCTGTCAGTGGATGAGTGCTGAGGCACGAGCCCCACAGCTCTCACCCCCTCTCCTATGGCCTCTTACTGTACCACTTCTTTCTTCTTCGTAAGCGCCTATGCATTTCTAGGCTCCTAACTTTCTGCTCCTCTTCCATCTCAAAAGACTGACTGAATATAGCCTAGCTTGCCTTTTTAATGGACTTATTTGATGTCACAGACCCAATCAGGATAGGATATACACTACGTGACCAACAGTATGTGGACACCTGCTCTTAGAACACCCCCCCCCACCCTCCCTTTTGCTGTTACAACAGCCTCCACTCCTTTCCACTAAATGTTGAAACATTGCTGCAGGGACTTGCTTCCATTCAGCTACGAGCAATAGTGAGGTTGGGCACTGATGTTGGGCGAATAGGCCTGGCTCACAGTCGGCATTCCAATTAATCTCATGGGGTTGAGGTCAGGGCTCCATGCAGGCCAGTCAAGTTCTTTCACTCTGATCTTGACAAACCATCTCCGCATGGACCTTGCTTTGTGCACAGGGTATTGTCATGCTGAAACTCAGTGTATGCTGTAGCGTTAAGATTTCCCTTCACTGGAACTAAGGGCCCTGGCCCGAACCATGAAAAACAGCCCCAGACCATTATTCCTCCTCCACCAAACTTTACAGTTGGCACTATGCATTGGGCCAGGTAGTGTTCTCTTGTCTGTCGGACTGCCAGATGATGTAGCGTGATTCTTCACTCCAGAGAACGTGTTTCCAGTGCTCCAGAGTTCAATGGCGGCGAGCTTTACACCACTCCAACCGAGGCTTGGTATTGCGCATGGTGAGATTAGGCTAGTGTGTGGCTGCTCGGCCATGGAAACCCATTTCATGAAGCTCACGACGAACAGTTCTTGTGCTGATGTTGTTTCCAGAGGCAGTTTGGAACTCGGTATTGTGTGTGTTGTGACCGAGGACAGACGATTTTATTACTCGGGGGTCCCGTTCTGTGAGCTTGTGTGGCCTGCCACTTCGCAGCTGAGCCGTTGTTGCTCCTAGACTTTTCCACTTCACAATAACAGCACTTACAGTTGACAGGGGAAGCTCTAGCAGGTCCGAAATTTGACGTACTGACTTGTTGGGAAGGTGGCATCCCATGACGGTGCCTCGTTGAAAGTCACTAAGCTCTTCAGTAAGGCCATTCTACTGCAAATGTTTGTCTTTGGAGATTGCATGGCTGTTTGCTTTATTTTTTATATATGTTTTATATATCTGTCAGCAACGGGTGTGGCTGAAATAGCCAAATCCACTAATTTGAAGGGGTGTCCACATACTTTTGTGTATATATGGTGTTGCATAGGCCTATTAATGCATTTATGTTCAATATACTTCTAGTTATGTAGACTAGGGTGAAAATGTCCCTCCTGTTTATAGATGAGCATGTATTGCTACTTGTGATCTGACTGGTGTTGATGTGTTCTCTCTTTCCTCTAGGTGCTGCACCAGTCAAAGTGGAGATGCCTGCTCTCTCTCCCACCATGGAGGAGGGAAACATCGTCAAATGGTTGAAGAAAGAAGGTAAGAGAGCCGTTCCTCCATTTGCCAATGTTCACAACATACTCAGCTTTTCTGTTGCATGCAGACTACAATGCTACATAATATAATCGAGCCTACGTAACAAATCCAATATGGTTGATTTTAATTTTACATCTCCATCCATATACCTTCATAAAGACACACATCACCCTACACACATTCTACATTTTGAGATGTTAATAATGACTGGATATTCCATGGTGCAGTTTAGTGTTTGTCAGATTAGCCAGCTCCTAATTTATTAAGGAGGAGAAAAGCAGTGCCCTGTTTCTCCACCCCGGAGTGATAGGGGGCCATTGTTAATGTTTGACCATGTGACATCACATCCTTCTACACAGCAGTCAGAACCCAGGCATGCTGAGAAAGTAAGGCACCTGAGGACTGCTGCCAGTTAATTGGCCCAGAGAAAGTTGGCGCTGTCTATGTCACCGGGTTGCAACGCTGTTCCCCCCTCGCGGCCATAGCCACATAGCCTTGGGTCTTTGGCCTGGTTTGCTATCTTACTCTCTGAGTGCTGTGTATAAAGCAACTGCCTGTCACCACAGGCGTATCCCAAAGCTCGATCCTAGGCCCCAGCCTCATCCCCCCCCTATCTGAGATCTACTGCAGCCCTCAACCTCCAAATACAACACCTGTTCTGCCAGTCACATTCTGTTAAAGGTCCCCAAAGCACACAAATCCCTGGGACGTTCCTCTTTTCAGTTTGCTGCAGCTAGTGACTGGAACGAGCTGCATCAGACACTCAAACGGGACAGTTTTATCTCAATCTCTTCATTCAAAGACTCAATCATAGACACTTACTGACAGTTGTTGCTGCTTTGTGTGGTGTATTCTTGTTTCTACCTTCTTGCCCTTTGTGCTGTTGTCTGTGCCCATGTGTTTTGCTGCTTCCATGTTGTGTTGCTACCATGCTGTGTTGTCGTCTTAAGTCTCTTTATGTAGTGTTGTGGTTAGTGATGCACCGATATTACATTTTTGGCCGATACCGATATCCAATATTTTCCTTCCCAAAACAACAAACATACCGATATTTAAAATTTTAGTGGCCTTTTAAGCATTCTAGTACAGTTAAATAGTTAACACACACACATGGACGCAGCGGTCTAAGTTAGAGGTCGATTGATTAATCGGCATGGCCTATTAATTAGGGCCGATTTCAAGTTTTCATAACAATCGGTAATCTGCATTTTTGGACACCGATTTTGGTCGATTACATTTCATTCCACGAGGAAACTGCGTGGAAGGCTGACCACCTGTTATGCGAGTGCAGCAAGGAGCCAAGGTATGTTGCTAGCTAGCATTAAATGTGATTGTTTTTTTAAAGATAATCTTCACATAACACATGGTTGACAATATTACTAGGTTAACTAGCTTGACCTGCATATTTAGTTAAAAGTATTTAAAAAATCATGTTAGGCAATATTAACTAGGGAAATTGTCACTTCTCTTGCATTCATTGCACGCAGTCAGGGTATATGCAGCAGTTTGGGCCTCCTGGCTCGTTGCAAACTAATTTTCCAGAATTTGACATAATTATGACATAACATTGAAGGTTGTGCAATATAACAGCAATATTTAGACTTAGGGTTGCCACCCGTTCGATAAAATACGGAACGGTTCCGTATTTCACTGAAAGAATAAACATTTTGTTTTCGAAATGATAGTTTCTGGATTTGACCATATTAATGACCAAAGGCTCCTATTTCTGTGTTTATTTTATTATAATTAAGTCTATGATTTGATATTTGATAGAGCAGTCTGACTGAGCGGTGGTCGGCAGCAGCAGGCTCGTAAGCATTAATTCAAACTTTAACTTGTTTTCCTGCAGCTCTCCGCAATGTTTGAAGCACAGCGCTGTTTATGACTTCAAGCTTATCAACTCCTGAGATTAGGTTGGCAATACTAAAGTGCCTATTAGAACATCCAATAGTCAAAGCTATATGAAATACAAATGCTATAGAGAGAAATAGTCAATGTGTCATAATTCCTATAATAACTACAACCTAAAACTTCTTAACTGGGAATATTGAACCACCAGCTTTCATATGTCGTCTGCAAGGAACATTTTACATGGCACATATTGTGGCACAAACAGTGTGTTTTTGCATTATTTAAACCAAATTGAGCATGTTTTATTATTTATTTGAGACTAAATACATTTTATGTTTTATTTTAAGTTCAAATAAGTGTTCATTCAGTATTTATTGTATTATTGCATTATTACAAATAAAAAAGTTGGCCAATTAATCGGTATTGGCTTTTTTTGGTCCTCCAATTATCGATATCAGCGTTGAAAAATCATCATCGGTCAACCTCTAGTCTAAGGCACTACATCTCAGTGGAAGAGGCGTCACTACAGTCCCTGGTTCGAATCCAGGCTGTATCACATTCGGCCGTGATTGGGAGTCCCATAGGGCGGCGCACAATTGGCCCAGCGTCGTCCGGGTTTGGCCGGGGTAGGCCGTCATTGTAAATAGAATTTGTTCTTAACTGACTTGCCTAGGTAAATACAGTTTACACACACACTACACTGACCAAAAAGTTATTTTGGTGGCATTTATGTATGTCCCCATTTCCAGTAAAACATAATCAAAACCCATTTATTTCACTTATTTGCTGTGCTGTTTCGTTGTTCATTTGTTCAGTCTCAACCAGGATTTCATCATACATACAAGTTTCAGCTGTCTGTCTGTGGCCTCTCTTCCTCGGTGTGCACTGTCACTGTGTCCGTTTCCCTCTTGTCCAGCTGTGTAGGTAAAATGCACTTAAACCCTTAATTTTCTGCATCGAAGTAGCGGTCCTTGTACCTAGCATCAAGCATGGTGGCGACACAGTAGAGGCTCAGAGACAATGCCACCAAATTGCTTCTTCACAACCTCTAGTAGAAATTTTTGTTGAGCAGGTGTTTCAATGCAATGACGTATCACGTCTGCTGCAGATGCAGTTGAGATTATTTCTCGAGTCTGTTGTTCAAATGGAGCTGGGAATGTTCATGTTTCAAACATGTTCTCAAATGCCATTGAAATGGAAGCAGCGGTATGAGAAACGGCACATTCTTGAGTATGCAATACGGCTTTCCTCAGTACCAAATCCTCATCGACCCACTGCTGTCACACTCATAATGCTCATAGGGCTGACATCGCTGGTTCAAATGTCAGTCATGAAGCTAATAGCAGTGACGCCCATAGCAAGTATCTGTGAGTTTCAACAATACTGTGTAACTCTGGTAGCGAAACATCAGAAAAATAGCACCTACTTGGTAATGTGTACCGGTGCTCGACCAGTCGCTCGATGGATTCCGCCGTTGCGCTGTCTCACTGAAATGTTCTTACTCTTTAAATGACTGCTCGACTTGTTGACTGCTCGATCCACACAGCAGACATTGTGGGCTAGGTTAGGAATGCTGTGTTGCACGTGTAGCGCTATATTTTTCGTGGCATTATTGAGTCATCTACCTACGTGCATACCTATATAACATCAGCTTTGACATCGTTTTTGCACATCGCCGTTAAACTACACATGCCATTGTTGTAATTTTTAGCTAATATCCGATAAGCTTACCTATATTGTGCATCACTATTTGTGTACAATTTTTGCTGTTGAAAATCACAATGAAAGTGCCCATTTGAGGCCCTTAGACCTATACATGCCCCCTGTAAGACCCAATTATCAATGATACAGGCAACATCTTGGTGTCATTATACTCCATAGTGTGCTCTAAAATATTTAGTATGGTTACTTTCTGAAATACAATTTTACACGAATTTATTCGACAATTAAAACTATTAATATCTCAAGTCCCCTTTTTGTATTTTTTTGACATTGTTTAAAATAATATACTCTACAAGTCCAGTAAATTTCCAGAGTGGGCTCTCTGCTGCTGTTATATTTTATGAACACCACCAACACATTCAGTGGGGAAATTAATTCAAAGGGAACTCTGCTGGTGATTTGATGAATATGCAATCCTACAGAAGGGCTATGATTGGTTAAAGACCTATAATGTCAATTTCCACTCTTGAAATTTGATGTTTGAATAGAATATTATTCCAAACAATATGTGGGTGATTCCACACGAAGGTCATCCTGAGCATCCCAAATTAAATTAATAATTTCCAATGGAAACTATGTTTCTTACTATTCTGAAGGTCTATATTTTGGAGGACACTGTATGAATTCTGACTGTAGGTGACCAAGTCTCTAAGGCATTTCAGTCAATCATATTTCGTGGTTTTTAGAAAGGGCTCATAGAGCTTGTTTTTCCACTCACAGCTGTCCCCCAGTGTTAGAAATGAAGATGAGATGTTAAAAGGAAGCAATACAGACTACATTTGAAAGTGTTTTGAGTTTTGTTTGTGTGTTCTTCAGTCTTGTACAGCTGGGGGTGTACAACATGCACCTTACATGGGAACTATGCAACAGGCAAAGCGTCAATACAGGACTAAGATTGAATCCTACTACACCGCCTCGGATGCTCGTTGGATGTGGCAGGGCTTGCAAACTATCACGGATTACAAAGGGAAACCCAACCACAAGCCGCAAAATGACATGATCCTACTCGATAAGCTAAATGACTTCTACGCTCGCTTCGAGGGACGTAACAATGAACCATGCATGAGAGCACCAGCTAATGGACAAAGCAAAAACAGGTTTTTTAGAAATGTTGTCCAATCAATTTAATTTACCACAGGTGGATTCCAATCAAGTTGTAGAAACATCTAAAGGATGATCAATGGAAACAGAATGTACTTGAGGTCAATTTCGAGTCTCATAGCAAATGTCAAGGTATTTCTGCTTTTCATTTTTAGTAAATTTGCAAAAAATTCAAAACCTGTTTTTTTGGGGGGGCTTGTCATGAGGTAGATTGAGGATGAAAATGTATTTAGTACATTTTAGAATAAGGCTATAATGTAACACTGTGGAGTAAGTCAAGTGGTCTGGATACTTTCTGAATGCACTGTACATGTTTCAAGCAGACCACCATAGTCCCTTTGCACAATAACCTAAGGTAACATCTTGAAATGACTATCGTGCCTGCTTAATCCCCTCCTGTCCTCCCTTTTTCACCTACAACTACGTGGCAACACACACGACTCCGATACCATCATTAAGTTTGCTGACGACACAACAGTGGGAGGCCTGATCACAGATTACGATGAGACAGCCTATAGGGAGGAGCTTCACAGACCTGGCAGTGGTGCCAGGACAACAACCTTTCCCTCAGTTAAACAAAGTAGTGGAAACGGAGAGCCAAGCACACCCACATTCACATCGACGGGGCTGTAATGGAGCTGGTCGAGAACTACAACTTCCTCGACGTCAAAATCTATCGTGGTCCAGACACACCAACCCAGTCACAGTCGTGAAGAGGACACAATAATGTCTCTTCCCCCTCAGGAGGCTTAAAATAATTATCATGGGCCAGCATATTCTCAAAGTTTTACAGCTGCACCATCGAGAGCAACTTGACTGGCTGCGTCACCGCCTGGTATGGTAACTTCTTGGCATCCACAAGGCGCTACTGAGGGTAGAGTGTACGACCCAGTACATCACTGGGGCCGAGCTCCCTGCCATCCAGAACCCCCAAAAATTGTCAGACTCAAACTAACCTAGCAATGGACTGTTCTCTCTGCTACTGCACAGCAAGCGGTACAACAGTCTGGAACCAACAGGACACTTGAACAGCTTCTTCCCCTAAACCATAAGACTTCTAAACAAGACTGCTAAATAGCTAATCAAATGGCTACCTGCATTGACCCATTTTTGCACTAACTCTCTTGCACTGACACACACACACACACACGACTCTACTCACACATACGGACACCCCAACACACACACACACACACACTCTAGATGCATTTTGACTTCGATACCAGGTTTAGTATCACAGTACTCGATACCATCACAGTACTCAATACCAAAACTATACCCAAATGATTCCATGGCAACAAAAAAGGCAGATTAGCTTGTCAAAGTCATAGAATGCTCTGTTCAATGGTTGGACATCTATTTAGTTCAACATACATTAGCATTTATTTTTTTTACAACTTTTTTCCAGAGATCCATGTATGCAGTAATGAATCAATTGCACAATCATACAATCCATTTGACTTTGGTAAAAAAAAAAGATCTAGCTACATAATGGGTATCATTTATTCAATGGTAAATCTTTATTGATAAACTGGTAAATCAAGATGTAGCTTAGGCCAATCCACAATACAGGTGAATGCGTTTTCAATAGGAGTGTGTGCATGCATTTAGTTATTGAGCTTGTTTTGGCTGATTTTCATGGGGTTACTAATGACAATCTGTTTCCCATTCCATTTGGGACTTATGTTCATCAGCATAATAAACAACATTTGCATAGAAGTAGCTTCTTTTATGAAAATGTATGCTGTCTATTTAACCAGTAATGACGTCATTCACGAGACAGTTCTCTAAGGCAGTAGATCATCTTTGTGAGAGAGATCGAATAAGTGAATAATTAAAGTTTTGTTGCAATCGGCTTTGAAATCAGCATTTTGCATTTTAAGGTTTTCATATCACAAAGTACTAAGGTGGTAAATGTATGTTAGCTTTAGCTGTCAGCTAGCAAGGAATGTTGGCCTACAAAGCTGAAAGCTACCGGAATCATCTTCCATTGTAAAGTGTTCTAGAAGGTATGGATATTGTTTTGCAAACAGTAATTAAGTTTCAGCATTTCTAAATGCCGTATTGTATTATTCAAGTGTGTTATGATCTGTGCTTCAGCATGAGTGGGAAACTTACAGAATGTGTTCCGGATTGCCTCTGAGAATAACATTGACGAATACACGGATGCGGTGACTGAGTTTTTATCAGGAAGTGTATAGATGTTGTACCCACTGTGGGCTTGCTTCCAGACAAGCTAAACACCTTCGTCTGCTTTGAGAATAACACAGTGCCACTGATGCGACCCGCTGCCTAGGACTGTGGGCTCTCCGTGGCCGACGTAAGTAAGACATTTAAGAGGGTTAACCCTCGCAAGGCTGTCAGCCCAGATGGCATTCCTAACCGCGTCCTCAGAGCATGCGCAGAACAGCTGGCTGGAGTGTTTACGTACATATTCAATCTCTCCCTATCCCAGTCTTCTGTCCCCACTTGTTTCAAGATATCCACTATTGTTCCTGTAACCAAGAAAGCAAAGGTAACTGAACTAAAGGATTATCGCCTCGTAGCACTCACTTCTGTCGTCAGTGCTTTGAGAGGCTAGTTAAGGATCATATCACCTCTTCCTTACCTGTCACTCTTCAATTTGCTTAGCACCCCAATAGATGCACAGAAAATGCCATCACACTGCCACGCATGCCGCCGCCTCAAATCAAATTTTATTTGCCACATACACATGGTTAGCGGATGTTAATGCGAGTGTAGCGAAATGCAGTAATATCTAACAAGTAATCTTTCACAACTACCTTATACACTCAAGTGTAAAGGAATGAGCAATAATATGTACATACAAATATATGGAGAGGTGTGTGTATATGTGTGTATATATATATATATATATATATAAATCCTTTATACACTCAATCATCAAGTTTGCAGACGACACAACAGTAGTAGGCCTGATTACCAACAATGACGAGACCGCCTACGGTGAGGGCCCTGGGAGTGTGGTGCCAGGAAAATAACCTATCATTCAACGTTGACAAAACAAAGGAGCTGATCGTGGACTTCAGGAAACAGCAGACGGAGCACCCCCCTATCCACATTGACGGGACCGCAGTGGAGCAGGTGGAAAGCATCATGTTCCTCGGCATACACATCACTGACGTTCTGAAATGGTCCACCCACACAGCCTGTCTGGTGAAGAAGGCGCAAAAGCGCCTCTAACATCAGGAGGCTGAATAAATTTGGCTTGGCACCTAAAACCTTCACAAACTTGTATCTCACCTCCTGGTACGGCAACTGCACCGCCCGCAACTGCAGGGCTCTCCAGAGGGTGGTGCGGTCTGCCCAACGCATCACCTGGGGCAGACTACCTGCCCTCCAGGACACCTACAGCACCTGATGTCACAGGAAGGCCAAAATAGATCAGCAAGGACTACAAACACCTGAGACACTGCCTGTTCACCCCGCTATCATCCAGAAGGCGAGGTCAGCACAGGTGCATCAAAGCTGTGACCGAGAGACTGAAAAACAGTGTGGATCTCAAGGCCATCCGACTGTTAAATAGGCGGCTTCCTCCCGGTTACGTAACCCTGCACCTTAAAGGCTGCTGCCCCATATACATAGACTTTAAATCACTGGCCAGTTTAATTTTGAAACACTAGTCACACTGTTTACATATTTTTGCTTTACTCATCTCGTGTGTGTATATATACTGTGTTATATTGTACTGTATAATTGAATTTATTAATTCCATTATTTTACTTTTAGGTTGTGTGTATTGTTGTGAATTGTCAGATATTACTGCAATGTTGAAGCTAGAAACACAAGCATTTCGCTACACCCGCAATAACATCTGCTAAACATGTGTATGTGACAAATAACATTTGATTTTGATTTGAAGCCCAGACTCCCAGTGCAGGCTAGCATTGAGCAGGCACGGTGCATACTATAATAAGGGGTCTGCTGCGCTGATAGACAGCCTTGATCCATGAGAGACATTTGACAGAAGTATCGAAAGTAACAAATTCTAGTAACGAACCGTTCTAGTATCAAAAAAGTATGGGACTTCCGGTATACCATGCAACACTAATATTCACACACTACATACGCCCACACGCAACATGCACACATGTGCATACTGACCATATACACATACTGATGCCACACACACTTTGACACTCACACCACCATGCTACTGTATCCTGTTACCTAGTCACTTTACCCATACCTATATGTACAGTACATAGCCTCCTCAATTACCACTTACCCCTGTGCATTGACTCAGGACTGGTATCTCCCTGTACATTATATAGGTATGCTATTTTTAAGAGTTATTCTGTGTACGTGTCACTTTCGTGTGTGTGTGTGTGTATATATATATATATATATATATATATATAACACTGTTGGAAATGCACTGTAAGTAAGCATTTCACTGTTGGAAGCACAGAATCGTCGACAATGTCAATGCATTCCCAGACCATTATTCCTCTTACACCAAACTTTACAGTTGGCACTATGCATTGGGGAAGGTAGCGTTCTCCAGGCATCACTCTCCTTGGTCAAGTAGCCCTTAAAAAGCCTGAAGGGGTTTTGGATCATTTTCCTGTTGGAAAAACAAATGATAGTCCCACTAAGCACAAATCAGATGGGATGGTGTATTACTGCAGAATGCTGTGCTAGCCATGCTGGTTAAGTGTGCCTTGAATTCTAAATAAATTGCTGACAGTGTCACCAGCAAAGCACTGTCAACAAATCACCTCCATGCTTCATGGTGGGAACTACACATGCAGAGATCATCCGTTCACCTACTTTGCGTCTCACAAAGACACGGCGGTTGGAACCAATAATCAAAAATATGGACTCATCAGACAAAAGGACAGAATTCCACTTGTGTTTCTTGGCCCAAGCAAGTCTCTTCTTATTGGTGTCCATTTAGTAGTGGTTTCTTTGCAGCAATTCGACCATGAAGGCCTGATTCACACAGTCTCCTCTGAACTGTTGATGTTGAGATGTCTGTTACTTGAACTCTGAAGCATTTATTTGGGCTGCAATTTCTGAGGTTGTAACTCTAATGAACTTATTCTCTGCAGCAGAGGTAACTCTTGGTCTTCCTTTCCTGTGGCGGTCCTCGTGAGAGACAGTTTCATAATTGCGCTTGGTGGTTTTTGCGACTGCACATAAACATAAAAAAAGAAGTTTTTGACATTTTCTGACTTGACTGATCTTCATATCTGAAAGTAATGATGGACTGTCTTTTCTCTTACTTATTTGAGCTGTTCTTGCCATAATATGGACTTGGTCTTTTACCAAATAGGGCTATTTACTGTTTACCACCCCTACCTTGTCACAACACAACTGATTGGCTCAAACACATGAAGAAGGAAAGAAATTCCACAAAAGAAATTCCACAAATTTAACAAGGCACACCTGTTAATTGAAATGCATTCCATGTGACTACCTCGTGAAGTTGGTTGAGAGAATGCCAAGAGTGTGCAAAGCTGTCAAGGCAAAGGGTGGCTACTGAAGTATCTCAAATATAAAATATATTTTGATATGTTTAGCACCTTTTTGGTTACTACATGATTCTGTATGTTTTTTCATAGTTGTGATGTCTTCACTATTATTCTAAAATGTAGAAAATAGTAAAAACAAAGAAAATCCCTTGAATGAGTAGGTGTGTCAACCTTTTGACTGGTACTGTTTATTTTTGAATGGTGGAATTTCATTTGATATGATTGCATTTAGGAACCCAATCCCCCGTTGCCGCAAGATTTAATAGTTTTGACCACGCTCCACTGCACAATTTAGATTTTGGCCACTAGATGGTAGCAGTGTATGCAAAGTTTTAGACTGATCCAAATAACCATTGGATATCTGTTATTAAAATGTATTAAGACTGCCCAAATGTGCCTAATTTGGGTTTTTAATATATGTTCAAGTTCGTAATTGTGCACTCTCAAACAATAGCATGGTATACTTTCACTGTAATAGCTACTGTAAATTGGACAGTGCAGTTAGATTAACAAGAAATGAAGCTTCCTGCCCATATGAGATATGTCTATGTCCTGGGAAATGTTAGTGTTACTTACAACCTCATGCTAATCACCTTAGCCTACGTTAGCTCAACCATCCCGTGGGGGGACACCGATCCCGTAGAGGTTGTTCTTAACTGACTTGCCTAGTTAAATAAGAAAGCTTGCTACACTTAACCTTTTTGGGCTAGGGGGCAGGTTTTGTATGTCCGGATGAAAAGGGTGCCCAAAGTAAACTGTCTGTTAACCTCACTAGGGTAGGTGAGATGGTAGCATCCCACCTCTTCAACAGGAAGTGAAACTGCAATTCAAAACAACAGAAATCCCATAATTAAAATTCCTCCAACATACATGTATTTTACACCATTTTAAATATACACTTGTTGTAAATCCAGCCGCTATTATGTTAGTTGAGTGCCTATTCACAGAATAACACAGCCATTTTTCCAGCCAAAGAGAGGATTCACAAAAGGCAGAAATAAAGATAAAATTAATCACTAACCTTTGATCTTCATCAGATGACACTCATAAGACTTCGTTACACAATACATGTATGCTTTGTTCGGTAAAGTTCATATTTATATCCAAAAATTTCAGTTTACATTGGTGCCTTACTTTCAGAAGTTCCAAAACATCCTTTTGATTTTGCAGAGAGCCACAGTAATTTACAGGAATACTCATAATAACCACTGCTAAAATATACAACTGTTATGCATGGCATTTTAGATGCACTTCTCCTTAATTCAACCGCTGTGTCAGATTTTAAAAAAGCTTCACGGAAAAAGCAAACCATGCAATAATCTGAGTTGGCGCTCAGAGCCCAATCAAGACACAAATATATCTGCCATATTATGCAGTCAACAAAAGTCATAAATAGCATTATAAATCTTCACTTATCTTTGCTGATCTTCGTCAGAATGCACTCCCAGGACTAGAGATCAACCGATTATGATTTTTCAACACCCATACCAATTTATTTATTTGATTTTTTTTCATTTATTTGTAATAATGACAATTACAACAATACTGAATGGACTCTTATTTTAACTTAATATAATACATAAATAAAATCAATTTAGCCTCAAGTAAATAATGAAACATGTTCAATTTGGTTTAAATAATGCAAAATCAAAGTGTTGGAGAAGAAATTAAAAGTGCAATATGTGCTATGTAAGAAAGCTAACGTTTCAGTTCCTTGCTCAGAACATGAGAACATATGAAAGCTGGTGGTTCCGTTTAACAGGAGTCTTCAATATTCCCAGGTACAAAGTTTTAGGTTGTAGTTATTATAGGAATTAAATGACTATTTCCCTCTATACCATTTTGTATTGCATTAACCTTTTGATTATTGGATGCTCTTATAGGCACTTTAGTATTGCCAGTGTAACAGTAAGGCTTCCGTCCCTCTCCCCTCTCCTCGCTCCTCCCTGGGCTCGAACCAGCAACACAACGACAACAGCCACCATCAAAGCAGCGTTACCCATGCAGAGCAAGGGGAAAAACTACTAGAAGGCTCATAGCGAGTGAAGTTTGAAATGCTATTAGCGCGCTAACTAGCTAGCCATTTCACTTCGGTTACACCAGCCTCATCTCGGAAGTTGATAGGCTTGAAGGCATAAACAGCGCAATGCTTGACAGACAACGAAGAGCTGCTGGCAAAACGCACAAAAGTGCTGTTTGAATGAATGTTTATGCTTCTGCTTCTGCCTACCACCGCTCAGTCAGATACTTGTAGATACTTGTATGCTCAGTCAGATTATATGCAACGCAGGACACGCTAGATAATATCAAGTAATATCATCAACCATGTGTAGTTAACTAGTGATTATGATTGATTGTTTTTTATAAGAGAGGTTTAATGCTAGCTAGCAACTTACCTTGGCTCACTGCATTCGCGTAACAGGCAGTCTCCTTGTGGAGTGCAACGAGAGAGAGGCAGGTCGTTATTGCGTTGGACTAGTTAACTGTAAGGTTGCAAGCTTGGATCCCCCGAGCTGACAAGGTGAAAATCTGTCGTTCTGCCCCTGAACGAGGCAGTTAACCCACCGTTCCTAGGCCATCATTGAAAATAAGAATGTGTTCTTAACTGACTTGCCTAGTTAAATAAAGGTGTATAAAAAAAGTCCAAATCGGCATCCAAAAATACCGATTTCCGATTGTTATGAAAACTTGAAATCGGCCCTAATTAATCCGCCATTCCGATTAATCAGTTGACCTCTACCGTGAACCTTACATGGTACAGACAACATCTTGGTGTCATTATACTACATTATGTTCTAAAATATGGAGTACCTCTATCGGTATCGGCGTTGAAAAATCATAATCGGTCGACCTCTAGTTCGCGGATCAAAGGGTCTTACAGGAATAATATCTAGGTCTAAAAGGGCCACTTTCCTCATGATTTTCCCAAACAAATGTGTCATACAATTGTAAAAAGCATGTTAAACGTCCTTCCTCGCAATAGATTTGTGAGTTGCAGAACAATATGTGATACCAAAAGTTTTGGGAATCGCCCACTTGGCTTTGTCAATGGATATCCAGCTTTTCCTCTGACCCTATCCCATCCCATCCCCAGTGGTGTAGTGCTATATATTTTTTTAGTTGAGGAAGCACCATTATTATTATTTGTGACGTCATATATTCTTAAAGTTTGTACAGAGTACCGACAGATGTAGCCTATTGAATATCATTGTAGGATAGGTCTATGCATAAACTACATCCTTCAATTGCCACATCTGCCTATGTCCACCCATATTGTTTTAAGGCATACCTCATTTCAAAATAGGCCATAATCGCTGTCAATCGTGAATGATCATTTTTTACATGTTACGGGTGAATGTCCAAACTGCATGCAAATCATTTTCACTTGCAAATCAGTTTCATGGGAATATGCATTAAGATCTTGAATTAGTGCTTTGTGAGTGAATTAAAGCTGATGGTGTTAACAAACTGGCCTTTCTTGTCGACCTATTTTGTTTTAATCAACGCATACAGTGTGTTCCTTGACTTTTTCCACACTTTGTTACGTTACAGCCTTATTCTAAAATTGATTAAATAAATAAAAATCCTCATCAATCTACATGCAATACCCCATAATGACAAAGCAGAATGTTTAAAAAAAATCTTTAGCAAATGTATACAAATAGTAAATTGAACTATTACATTTACATAAGTATTCAGACCCTTTACTCAGTACTTTGTTGAAGCACCTTTTGGCAATTACAGCCTCGTTGTCTTGGGTATGACACTACAACCTTGGCACACTTGTATTTGGAGTTTTTAACATTTTTCTCTGCAGATCCTCAAGTGTCAAAGCCCCTCCTGTTTTGTCTTTTGCTGTGTGCTATGGTCGTTGTCTTGTTGAAAGGTGAACCTTTGCCCCAGTCTGGGGTCCTTAAGGATTGCGCTGTACATTGCGCCGTTCATCTTTCCCTCGATCCTGACTTGTCTCCCAGTCCCTGCTGCTGAAAAACATTCCCACAGCATGATGCTGCCACCATGGTTTACCTTCGGGATGGTGCCAGGTTTCCTCCAAACGTGATGCTTTCATTCAGGCCAAAGAGTTCAATCTTGGTTTCATCAGGCCAGAGAATATTTTTCTCATGGTCTGAGTCCTTTAGGGGCCTTTTTGCAAACACCAAGCGGCTATAATGTGCCTTTTACAGAGGAGTGGCTTCTGCCTGGCCACTCTACCATAAAGGCCTGATTGGTGGAGTGCTGCAGAGATGGTTGTCCTTCTGATAGGTTCTCCCGTCTCCACAGAGGAACTCTGGAGCTCTGACAGAGTGACCATCGGTTTCTTGGTCACCTACCTTACCATGGCTCAGTTTGGCCAGCTCTAGTCTTGGTGGTTCCAAAATTCTTCCATTTGACAATGATTCTTTAACCTTCAATGCTGCCAATTTTATTTTATTTTTTCTCCCCCCCCCGGCACCCTTCCCCAGATCTGTGCCTCAACACAATCCTGTCTCTGAGCTGAGGACAATTCCTTACACCTCATGGCTTGATTTTTGCTCTGACATGCACTGTCAACTGTGGGACCTTTTTATATAGACAGGTGTGTGCCTTTCCAAATCATGTCCAATCAATTTAATTTACCACAGGTGGACTCCAAGTTGTAGAAATATCTCAAGGATGACCAATGGAAGCAGGATGCATCTCTGCTCAATTTCAAGTCTCATAGCAAAAGGTCTGAATACTTATGTAAATAAGGTATTTGTTTTTTATTTGTAATAAATTAGCAAAAATAATAACCTGTTTTTTGCTTTCTCATTATGGGGTGTTGTGCGTAGATTGTTGAGGATTTTATTTTATCCATTGTGGAATAAGGCTGTAAAGTAACAACATTTGGAAAATGTCATGGGGTCTGAATACTTTCCGAAGGCACTATTTTCCTATTCAGCTTCGAATATTAAATGACTAAGTTGTTTTTGGTGTGACATATTATAGGCCCACTATGCTATTTTTATTTATTTTTATTTCACCTTTATTTAACCAGGTAAGCAAGTTGAGAACAAGTTCTCATTTACAATTGCGACCTGGCCAAGATAAAGCAAAGCAGTTCGACACATACAACGACACAGAGTTACACATGGAGTAAAACAAACATACAGTCAATAATACAGTAAAAAAAAAAATAGGATATGCTATTAAATTCCAATCAATGTTTAAGTGATCTTGCGAGACATTGACTAAGCTTTGATCTAACTTCACTAAATGAGCTCCATGGTGAGAAGTGATAAGGTTGTAATAAGTACTGATTAGGCAACAGATCTTGATGAGGGTTATTTTAAGCGATTTGAAGGCCCTTCGTCGAGTTCAGGTGCGTCGTACATGAGCCCTTAGTCCATAACAAACTGGAGGACAGCCGTTTTAGCAACCCCTGGTAAAGTTTTAGGTCTGTTCATGTCACGTCAGATTTGGCCCGCTCGAAGTTGTCAAGCCTCTGGCCGACGGGCCTCTGCACACACGCCAACAGTTATTCATTATTCGCACGACTGCCAGAAAGCGAGAATACAGGGAAGAAACCATAATTTACCTTACCTACCTATAAGCTTTAGCCTACATATTTGTTTAGTTTTTCGTTCTAACGTGTTCATGGAATGTTAGTGGTCATTTAAATCAAATTTATTTAGAA
The DNA here is from genome assembly GCF_034236695.1 of Oncorhynchus nerka. Classification (NCBI taxonomy): domain Eukaryota; kingdom Metazoa; phylum Chordata; class Actinopteri; order Salmoniformes; family Salmonidae; genus Oncorhynchus; species Oncorhynchus nerka. Next base: position 41,035,850 of record NC_088420.1, on the reverse strand, counting down.
CAACTTTTCCAGAAATATTTTTGCCAAAAAAGTGAGGGAGCCTGCTCACCTGCGGAACAGCAGCACTACATCCCTGCCCATCCCCTTGTATTGTACGTTTGTGTCACCGTGTAGCTTAATCCTATTGCCATTGGAGAAGTGGAGAAGAGTTGAAAGGGGCAGGTGGTTGACTGTTTAACTTTTAATATCGCTCATCACTGGTTAACCCCTTGGGTCATCTGGTGTTAACCACACACACACATCCAATCTAGTCCTCCCTTCTCCCGGCTCTCTGGAGCTTCTGAGGTCAATACTCACTCCCACCCCTGCCCACTTCTTCCCTCACATCCTCTATGATCCTCCCACTACCCTCTCTCCCACAATTCTCCCTTTCACTCATCTTAAAAGTTGAGGTGATCTTTTACTAGGCAGGATATTGGAGCTGAGGATGGTGTTTTCCTGTATGGATGTGTACCTTCTCTCTCCCTGTGTTATTGTGCTGACCTGAAGTGACCTTCCCGCCCTAGGATCACCTGTTGAAAATAAAGTCTGACTTAATGTGACCCCTGTCCAATAGGCCCCAGCATCAATCTTCCTCTTCTGCCTTGTCTTCACTCAATAACAAATGGCCTCTTTTTAATAAAACATTTTGAATCACCCCTCCCCTCTCCTTTTTTAGACTTGCTTCCCTAGCCCCATAGGGAAATGTAGATGCATGAGAAATATTATGAAAACATATAAATCCACCAGAACCCCTTCCTTTACACCCAGTACTGCTACTGTTTGAATTGAAGGGCAGTCCATAAGCGCAGATGAAGGATATGGAAAGATTCTGTATGGAGGAATGATCTTCTCCAATCTCATAAAACATTTGAGAAAAAGCCAGTGTTGTTATCCTTGCAAGGGCAGGGTGCTGTAGAACTGAAAACGGGTGCCAATCATTTTGACCCATATCTTTTTGAGATTTTGTTTTTGTTACTTTTTTAAACTAAATCTATTTTCTCTAAGCAATTGTATTAGTATATACTATATAATAATAATAATAATAAATTGTCTCACGTTTTTTCTCATACAGTAGCTCAGTTGTATTATTGTACACTATTTTTTTGCTCATCTTTATCAAGGGTGACTTTATGTACCCCACTGTATAGCCTAATGATCAGTGTTACCACCATAGCAATATAGCAGTTCTATATCTATGGTTTCATCATCCCTTAGAAATGGACTTTCTACACTCTCGACAATTTTTTTTCATGTAACTTTTTCCTTTTCCCAATTATTGGTCTTTGACATTCTAAGCGGTCTGACTGTTGCTGGTGTCCTGCAGGTGATGCGGTAGCGGCTGGCGATGCGCTCTGTGAGATCGAGACGGACAAGGCCGTGGTTACCCTGGAGTCCAGTGATGACGGCGTCCTGGCCAAGATACTGGTGAGTGAACTGTGTTGTGTGTGTCAGTTCGTGTGTGTGTGTGTGTGTGTGTGTGTGCGAATATTAATGACTCTGCCAAAGACAGACCGATCACTTGTCTTTCATCAACACTGCGCCACATGTTTGTCCCTCAGAACAGAGGGATGAAAGCAGTTTATCCTCCGCTGTCAGATCGATCTGGCAATGGGAGAAAGCCTCCAATTACGTCCTAACGAGAGAGAGTGAGAGGATATTGATGGAAACTCTGTGGTACAGCTTTGCCTGTAAACCATCCTTTCCTCCGTCCTCTTAATTATCAGAGGTAAATGATCCAGCAGTCATAATGACATACTTTTGTATATATTGTGTATGTGGACACACCTTCAAATTAGTGGATTCGGCTATTTCAGCCACACCCGTTGCTGGCAGGTGTATAAAATCGCTCACAGAGCCATGCAATCTCCATAGCCTAACATTGACAATAGAATTGCCTTACTGAAGAGTTCAGTGACTTTTAATGTGGCACTGTCATAGTCAGTTCATCAAATATTTGCCCTGCTAGAGCTTCCTCGGTCAACTGTAAGTGCTGTTATTGTGAGGTGGAAACATCTAGGAGCAACAACGGCTCAGCTGTGAAGTGGTAGCCTAGGCCACACAAGCTCACAGACAGGGACCACTGAAGCGCGTAGCGTGTAAAAATATTCTGTCCTCAGTTGCAATACTCACTACTGAGTTCAAAACTGCCTCTGGAAGCAACGTCAGCACAATAACTGTTCGTTGGGAGCTTCATGAAATTGATTTCCATGGCCGAGCAGCCACACACAAGCCTAAGATCACCATGCGCATTGCCAAGCGTCGGCTGGAGTGGTGTAAAGCTCGCCGCCATTGAACTCTGGAAACACGTTCTCTGGAGTGATGAATCACGCTTCACCATCTGGCAGTCCGACAATCGAATCTGGTTTTGGCGGATGCCAGGAGAACACTACCTGCCCGAAGTTTGGTGGAGGAGTAATAATGGTCTGGGGCTGTTTTTTTCATGGTTAGAGCTAGGCCCCTTAGTTCCAGTGAAGGGAAATCTTAACGCTACAGCATACAATGACATTCTAGACAATTCTGTGCTTCTAACTTTGTGGCAACAGTTTGGGGAAAACCCTTTTCCTCTTTCAGCATGACATGACAGCACAAAGTGAGGTCCATACAGAAATGGTCTGTCGAAATCGGTGTGGAAGAACTTGACTGGCCTGCTCCGAGCCCTGAGCTCAACCCCATCAAACATCTTTGGGGTGAATTGAAAGTGCCCAACCTCGCTAATGTTCTCGTGGCTGAATGGAAGCAAGTCCCCGCAGCAATGGTACAACATCGAGTGGAAAGCCTTCCCAGAAGAGTAGAGGCTGTTATAGCAGCAAAGGTGGGACCAACTCTATATTAATGCCCATGATTCTGGATTGTGTCCACATACTTCCGGTCATGTAATGTGTTTTTTTAAATTTTATTTTCAACCCAACATTCATTAACTAGCTAAGTCACACACACACACACACACACACACACAGACCCTTGCCTGTCCCACAGCTGATGCCATGGTTCCCTCCAGTCAGTCATACGATCAGTGAGTGTCACATCGTTCAGAACAGTGTCCTAGTGGCAATTAGCCGTGTAAACCAGGCCACATAGCATAGTTCAGCGAAGCATACCCATGTTGTTCTAGTGCTGTGGTTCAGGTGGTGTCTGAGTGTACCCTGAATAAAGAGCTGATGTGGAGTAATTACTTAGACAGATGGCAACACGTGTGCATAAACAAGAGTGTTGATCTGGAAATATAACATTTCTATGACATCACTATCAGCAGGCGAAGTGTCTCTCATTGTTATGTGTTTTCAATTATTATAATTTCTCTCTCTGCCTTTTTTAGCCCTTGCTCCATTCTCATTCTCTTCTTCATGTTTTCTTTCTCTTCCCTCTCCCTCTTTCCGATCCATGTCTCGGCTGCCATGGGGATAAGGTAGTTTCCATGGCAACAGCCCAGGAGTTGGAGGGGCTTTTAGGAAGGCTTGGAGCTGGCAGAAAGAGGGAGAGCGATAATCCCCCCCCAGGTTCAGCTAGCATCCAGACCAACACCCCCACCCCTGAATACCCCAGACCCAGTCTCTACTGGGGGTATTAGAGAGGAAGCGTGCCCGTCTCTGTGTGGATGTGTGTCTGCGTCCTGGTGTGTATCGTGTGTGGTGTTACTAGTATGAGCGATGTCTTTCCTGGCTGTGTGTGGAAGGGGCTTGATGGCCTCTGCTCTCTGTAGATCACAGCACAGATTAGCCCACAGTGGTGTAGTAGTGGTGCTGTCTAAGCATGTACCCACTAGGATTCTAGTTTAGCAGCCAGTGTTACATCCGTGAACACACAAAAGGCTGATATGGCACATGTAGAGATCCCCCACACATTGATGAATCGGTGGGTGTGCAGGGATTTTCGAGATGGATTGATACGGTGGACAGAATGCATGTCAACATTTAACAGTCGCGATAACGAGTGGCAAGATGGATGGATGTTTAGATGGATGGAAGAAGGAAAGGCTAGATGAAGATGGTCTGACATGGTCCACAGTGCTAACCTGACAGCATTTATCATGCAATTTATCACTCTGCTTCCCTCCCTCCATTCCTACATACTTTCTCATCAGGATGCTGTCATTTTAGGATAGATTAATCATCCAAGGGGGAGTTTGTTGGCTGTGTCTCTGCTCAACTGACATCTACACTACAACTAGCCAAACCATGACTGTAAAAAGAATGGACAAAGCCATCCATCACGTGACATCATACATTTCTATGTGAAGCCTCAATTGATCATTGAAGTCAAATGAAGTGAGTTAAGATGGCGTCTCATGGAGGCATAACGTGTAGTTAGAGCTACTCGAGGAAGTGACGTTACAGGCTAGCTCGGTGCTGCCCCCTCAAATTCAGTAATGCTGCGTTTACCTGGTACAAGGTAGACGTCAATCCGGATGTCATTGTTGTCAATGAGAGCTCAACGGTAAATGCTGTTGAAGCTGGCAGTGAATGCCGTCAGCCACCACGGTAGATGGGACTTGCCGCCAGAGTTCAAATATTTCAACTTTTGACATCTGCCGTAGCATTGTTTTCTACCGGATGTTGATTTGCTCTGAAATCACCATAGCAACGCATCCCGTCATGCTGGCTTGCTTTTGCCATCACCGTCTTTCTTGCTTTCTTTCCCGCAACGTCGACTGGTATGCCGGTTTTTGCATCCCTCGTCTAAACGCAGCATAACTCAAGTTGATGGCCGGCCGGGATACTGCATGCTGCCATTAGCAACTCAATTAGCAACTCAACTTCTCTGTACGATTTTAAAATGATTGGTTCAAGGACATACATCTGGTGTATCAGAAGCAATTATTGGTACCATGATTGTCTTCGAAGCTGTTTATTTACATGAAGATTGCCATTTCCCCATTCACTATAATGGAGGATCATGCTTTCTGCCAATAATACCTGCAGGAGCGGTGGGCCTTCTGTGGCATTAATGAGAAGGACCAGTCGTTCTCCCCTGGGCCAGAAGCCTTATGAAGAGAAGAACAGGAAGGTCCGCATGTTGAATATGCTCCCAATTTACCACCTTTTTATAGGCAACGTTTCAATCCAACACAGATCTTTGTCTGGTCTTTGAATTTATACAAAATGCATAGGTTAACCTCATAAATGGTGTTTCGTTATATAATTTATGAACTAGTTGATATATTCAGGATAGACCCCGTAGGAACACTATACTCACTGATCTCCCTCGTGTGCTTTAATTTATCAGATTGAGAATGCAGACGAATCAAAAGCCCTGGGAGAGAGAATGCTGCTGGGGAAAATCCCTCCTCTGGACTCTAATTAGACTAGTCTGCCCAGTAACAAGTTGCAGGATATAGGATTCAATCATATCGCCTCAAATCCCTCTTTCTGTCTCTCTCTCCTGGCAAATCAATACACTCACACGGAGGCACACACACACCAAATCAATACAGTATATTTTTATTCCAAATAAGCCAACCTCTTCCCCACCCCGTCCTTTCTCTTTGATCTGGAGGTTGAGGGACTAATTGTGTACTGTTTACAAGTCACAGGTGTCAAGCCTATCCTTGTTGAGGGTGCAAGTCTGGGTGTGTGAGTCTTGAATTGTGTCAGAGATCACAAGAGTATCTAATCAATGGTCATTTTCTGAAATCCGTGCATAGCCCGCTAAAAATGGTGTCCTCTTCATCCACCTCTTGACTTATTGTTCTTTACTGAAACCAGCCAGGTCTTCTAATGTGTGTCAGTCAGATTGAACCTGTGCCATTTCACTGTCTGCTGAGGTCGGAGGTGCTGCTCAGGTATTTGGCTAAGTGCCTGTGTTTGCTATGATGTGGCGGAATGGTTCAGGACCGGCACTCTCCTTTTGCAACCAGATGGCAGTGTTGAGCCCCACTCTAGCAGTGTGTTACACTCTTCTCCCTTTTCTCTCTCGGTGTGCCTATGTGCTCTTGCGTCTTTGATGGAGACATCCACATAAGACGGCACCCCATCTGTGAATAAGTGGAAAGAAAGGGACGATGATGATGTGTGTGTGCGTGTTTAAAGGCTGTGAATGACACAGCCCCCAGCTGCAGCTTCTTCGAGAGCTGTGTTAAACGTCTATAAATACCTGCTTGTCTAACTGGTGTTTATAGAGAGCCTAATGGTAGGGCGAGAGCATCGCTGGTCTCTCACTCTCACACACACCAGTTACATGCATTGTGTGGCACAGTATTGTGCAAGACTGTGGTTGTATGTTTTCTAGTTCATTGCAGCCCCACAGTCACATTGGAATTTAATTGGTTTGTTTTGTAGCACAATAGAGTTGTGTGCCTTTTGGGATGGTGGTTGTCAGAGGCAGTTTGAAATACTGCAGTGTTGCACTGGTCCAATCAAATGAAGATATGTGGATTATGATGGGGATATACTAATCTGTCATGCCCTTCAGACAGCTGTATGACCCGGCTAGGGTCAGGGGTCACTGCCAGGGCTGAAGTTCAGTGTCATGTCACATCCAACTGTTCTGGTAATCCTGTCATTTCTCATTGTGGTGAATGTAACCAACATAGCCACATAGTCCTACTGTATGTGGTAATGGCATTTCTAAAGCCATGAGGCCCTGCCATTTATTGATCACCTCACACTGGGCCAGAGGTGCCATGGACACACACACACACACTACCTGTAGCACCTAGCATATGGACAGGATGCCATATATATATATATATATATATATATTAGTCACACAACAAACAGACCGGGTAGTCTTGGTAGTTTAATGCATCAGGGATGTTGTGCCACTAGCTATTTTGTAGTAAACAAAACCGTTTTTTTCCTTCTCACTGCCAAAGCAGTCACATCTTCCCTAGCTACCTACTATCCAATGGACAATGGAAATTAGCCTACCTTTTTGCTTTTAGGAATCCCTTGCCTCTACTCAGTGAGACATGGTAATAAAGTGTTTTTGACTGTTGTACTGAGGGGAATATCCTGGGTGAAACTGGAGCTGTGCCTGGCTGGCTGGCTGGCCTGGTCAGCCTGGGAGCGCAGGTGGTCTTATCCTGCTGTTGTTTCTGGTTAGGTGGAGTCCGTGGTCTTATTGGAGCACATCTATTGTTTAGATGCCACTGGGGAGAAGGTGACTGGGTGAACTGCTTGATTCAAAGCTATCTGACATTCAGCCAGTTACAAGGGCTTGTGTTCTGATCTAATGCAGAAACCAATTGCCTGATCAATTTCATTGTCGCCATGATTGAAAGGGACTGCTTTCCCTGTCGGCAACAGCGGTTGTTATTTGTGTTGTTTTTCTCTTCTTTTCTGGCGTGCGGAGCTACGCCCTTTAGCAGGAATGACAGCTCCGTAAGTGGATACCATTTGGAAATAGATGGAGTGTTTACAGCCCTGCCTCATCCATTGTGCCTGGCCTTTCATTTAGAATTAATCAATATTGACCGGGGAAAAACACCTTTCTGACTATGAGGGGGTGAAGACATCCACGCTGTGCCTTAATGACGCTGTTAGAGACCGAGATGAAGAGAAAGATGGATATTGAGAGCGAATCGATGTGTGACCGGGGGGGGGGTGTGAAGGAACAGTAAGCATTCATTCCCGCCTCCATTAGAGTCCTTGGCCTTGTGTGTTTTGTCAGAACAGAGGTGAGGGGAAATGAAGTGAATTGAGTAGGCAGTGTGGACAGACACACAGTGGATGGAAAGGTCTGCCTATGGTCCCTCTGGTAGCAGTAACATATTATGTCAAGAGGTAATGATCTTTTGAAAATCCTCCTCCTGGTGGTTCTTTCAATTCTTCCTATCATGTGTTCTCTCCCTCTCTATTTTCTCTCTTCTCCCTTCCTTCTTCCCCCAAATGCTCTTTCTTTCTTGTTCTTATGTGCTTTCTTCCCCTCTATTTCTCCACCTCTCCTCAGTCATCTTGCGCATTCTGAGTCAAATTCAAATGCAGCTTGATAGTGATTATTATTATAAAAGTGTCTCTGCGTGTCCTCAGATGGAGGAGGGCAGTCGTGCCGTGCGTCTGGGGACTCTCATTGCCCTCATGGTGGAGGAAGGGGAGGACTGGAAGACAGTGGAGATCCCGCCACCTGTGGCAGCCACCCAAGCAACTCCCGCTCCGGCAGCCCCCACTGCACCCCCACCACATCCCCCCAGAGCAGCCTCCACAGGACCGTGAGTCTCACCTCTCTCCTCTTCTTCCTCTCTCCCACTATTAAATCACTCTACTGTCATGCTCTACTCTGCCATTCTAATCAACTAATCTTTAAATTAATCAGTAAATCAATTGGTATTTGTGTAGTGCTTTTCACAAATACACAAACATTTGTCAAAAGTGCTTGATAACAACCTTGGCATGACCCTGTAAAGAGCAAATAGATGCTTCAGTGGTAAGGAAGAAACTCCCAAGGAAGGAAGAAACCTTGAGAGGAACTAGACTACAGCTGAAGCCCATCCTCTTTTGCCTGGCCAGATAAACGTTCAGAGTACATACAATGAAATACAAATGGTATAGAGGGAAATAGTCCTATAATAACTACAACCTAAAACTTCGTACCTGGGAATATTGAAGACTCATGTTAAAAGGAACCACCAGCTTTCATATGTTCTCATGTTCTGAGCAAGGAACTGAAACGTTAGCTTTCTGACATAGCACATATTGCACTTTTACTTACTTCTCCAACACTTTGTTTTTGCATTATTTAAATCAAATTGAACATGTTTCATTATTTACTTGAGGCTAAATTGATTTTATTGATGTATTATATTAAGTTACAACAATACTGAATGAACACTTATTTTAATTGTCATTATTACAAATATTTTTTTTTTTAAATCAGCCAATTAATCGGTATCGGCTTTTTTGGTCCTCCAATAATCGGTATCGGCGTTGAAAAATCATAATCGGTCGACCTCTAAAATGGACTCTGAAAGTCACTTGACTTCAATAAGTGTTTGCTAATTTAAGCAGTACCACTGTCATTATCCTCAGTCTAAATTGAAAAAGCGTGAGAGCAGTGTCATGTCAATGTTTTTAGGATTGAAGTGGGTGTTAAGGCCCAACGGCAGAGACATTAAATTGGTCCTTTAGAACAGTTTAATTGCTCCTCTATTAAAATGTCACAGGGCGTAGCATTTACGCTCATAGCTGCTTTTCTTTTGCCTTTTTAGGTGAAAGTGAATCTAATCAAATAAAATTGTTTTTGTCACATACTTCGTAAAACAACTAGTGTAAACTAACAGTGAAATGGTTACTTACGGTAGTGAATGGCAATGCAGGTGCATGTTCTGAACTGTCTAGAATGTACACAAGCTGAGTGCATTGACAGCTTAATGGGCTGAAGCCTATATGGTCTACATAAGCTGAAAAATAACACATTCTGAAAAAATATTTGTTTACATTTAATGTTGACTATTCATGTTCTATGACCAATCAGGACATGCTTATGGTCAGATTAATTTTGTGTCTGTGTGTCTCTCTGTCCCTGTCTCTGTGTGTCCTGTCCTTTCCTCTCCCCCCAGGTTGCGGTTGAGCCCGGCAGCCAGACACATCCTGGACACACACGGTCTGGACCCCCAGCTGGCCACCCCCACCGGACACAGGGGCATCATCACCAAGGAGTGAGTTCACGTACGAGATGTGTTCAGCGTGGTGAAGTGTAATGAATAGGGCGGACATGATTCCCCTCTTCTAATCTAGCTATAGACTGTCAAGTGTTTTGTGACTTTAGACTCAGTGTGGGTACTGGGTGGTTTATGTGTGTTATACACTACTGAGCAAGTTAAAATAGTGCAAATCTCTCTGAGGAAGAAATTACAATCTAACTGACAAAAACAAGTGCGAGAGATGTTGTGAATGAAAGGGGAGAGAGGAGAGTATGGTGTAAAGTGACAGAAATTCACTGAGTGCAAAAGTTATCAAGTTGCCAGGTGCTTTAACCCTGGTATGTGGGTGTGCTCACACCAGAGGAAGCTATGAAACTGTGAGCGCAAGCCACACACACACACACAACTTTAATGGCCACCTGCTGTCACGCAGGGTTTGATGGAACGTTCTAGTTACCCAACTCGCACCCTGCTGGGGAATCTCATTAAGACACAGCTGTCTCCATGGCAACCCAGTCTCCAGGGCCGACTGGTGGCCATAGAAACACATACCATATGTTTTAGGAGACGTATCTGTCGATGTTCCCGTGTGTATGTTTGTTATTCACACGAGTTTGTGCGTGTGTATGTCTGTTAAAGAGCGAATGTAAGGGGACGTAAGGAACCACACTCGACACGGGAAGATCACCTAAAGGCCTTCCCACACTGTACGTTGGATTCAGTCTTTTGCGATTATTATATGTCACATTGTGTGATGTTACCAAATTTAAATCTTAATATCAACATGGCCAGATTGTATGATTTGCTTCAGTTCTGTCGTCACATTCTGCGATTGTCTTGTGAGGCTTCGTCAGCCGATGTAGGGTATTTCAACTGCAGTGGTGTATTTGGTCTGTGCATGTTCCAGCAGCGCAAGCCTTCCTCTATGCTTATGCGCGAGTAAAGGGAGTTTGGAAGAACTGAAAGTATGCATCTTAGAAATAGTTTTCACATGCTTTTAGTCATGTTGTGTACAAGGTTATATGTGGACACCTGCTCATCGAAAATCATGGGCATTAATATGGAGTTTGACCCCCTCTTTGCTGCTATCACAGCCTTTCCTCTTCTGGGAAGGCTTTCCACTTGATGTTGGAGCATTGCTGAGGGGACTTGCATTCGTGAGGTTGGGTGATTTAGACCTTGATCGCAGTCGGTGTTCCAATTCATCCCAAAGGTGTTAGATGGAATTGAGGTCAGGGCTCTGTGCAGGCCAGGCAAATTCTTCCACACTGAACTTGACAAACCATTTCTGTATGGACCTTGCTTTTTGTACGGGGGCATTGTCATTCTGAAACAGGAAAGGGTCTTCCCCAAACTGTTGCCACAGTTGGAAGCACAGAATCGTCTAGAATGCTGTAGTTCCAGTGAATGGAAATCTTAATGCTAAGGGGCCTGAACCATGAAAAACAGCCCCAGACCATTATTCCTCCTCCACCAAACTCTACAGTTGGCACTATGCTTTGGGGCAGGTATCGTTCTCCTGGCATCCGTCAAACCCAGACTGTCACATGTGGAATTGTGATTCATCACAGAGGCAGGTTGGAACATGGTCGTGGTGGTAAAACAATGCACAGAAAGTGGTAGGCGATTTTTAAGGGTTTTTCAAAATCCCATCAGGTAGCCTGATTTCAGATGTCATGTAAACACGATTATTAGGGAAGTCGTTCTTCTTCCAAAGCATGAACATGTTTAAATTGAACTATTATATTCATCTGACTATTCACAATAATAATTTGACCCTATTGTGTGCATGCTCAGTTCCGGCCGTGTTCCTGTTAGTCATTGGGATCTGCTCGTAACACCAGCCACACTACACAATAAAGGCTCCAGATTTCTGACACTGCCAGAACTTTGTTGGAGTCTACGATCGCACAAAGTGGTACTTAATCGTCAGACTTAGACCTGAACGAGGCAAGGTGTCCGGCAATTGTTTACTACCTGAAGATTTGCCCATGGCCATGAGGTGTACATTTTGTCTGGGATGACAAAATTGTGGCATAAGAAGGCTAAAATTGTACAGTCTGTGCGGACCTTACTGTAGACATTGCAGAAAAGTATGTACACTTCTTTGGTGAGGGTAGATTGCCAGCAATGTTTCCCCTATATGCATTTTACTGCAGCGCACTCAGATAGCATAAGAACAAGGCTTAAGCTACGTAAACATGTGTAGAATTGTAGGAAACTAGCTTTAAAACTAACATTTTCTCTCTGCCCTGGCGCAAAATGAGTAGAATTGCAGAAAATGTACTTTAAAACAGCAACATTTTGTCTCTTCCGGCCAAGAGGAGTGGCCTCTTGTGTGGGTCCACTATAGAACAAAACATATAGCCCATTGAGATCATAGTCGTAACGCAAATCCACAGGAAGGGTTCATTTAGGAGTGGAAGGGGATGAGGATGTTGGGTTTTTGTATCACTGGTTATTCAATGCTTGATTTATCATACCAATAGCCCTCAAACACAATGGCGCATGGAAGTAGATTTCTTTTTTTAGGCCACTCCCACTTTAGTGTAGCCAACTGCTCATCTATTTTCTGGTGCATCAGTGAGTTTCCTAACTAATGTAAACGCATGTTACGTGGTGCGGTGATATGACAACTCTGACACCAAAACAAACTAACTCCACTGTCTCTCAAATCATTATTCTTTATCTCTCTCACCCAATCTGTCTTTCTCACTCTCTCTTCCTCTATTCATTGTCTGTTGATGTTGAAAAGGAGGCCCTGTGTTTCTGGAGAACATTGTGTACTGTTAACTCCACAGAGGAGGGCATTGGGGGATATGGGGGATTCAACAGTGTCAAATAACAATGGCAGGCATGTGGCTGTCCTCTTTTCTTCTCTGTCTCTAATGCCTACAGCTACAGCATGTACAGAGAACACACATGACTGGCTAGCTACAGATAGATAAAGCACCACTACCTATCTCTACCATGCTTCACTTCACCTCAAAGGCTTAGAAAACACTTTCTCATTTGCTGGATGTGTTCCAACAAAATATATGGTTAATGGAATGGATTTATACAATTATCATGCATGCCTTGTAAGGATCTGACGGCGAGTGGGTAATCTGTCTCTACCATCAGTCAACGTATAATCATTGGATAACAAAATAGACGAGCTACGATCACGAATATCCTACCAACGGGACATTAAAAAACGAATATCTTATGTTTCACCAAATCGTGGCTAAACGATGACACAGATAACATACAGCTGGCAGGGTTCACGCTGCATCGGCAAGATAGAACCGATGCCTCCGGTAAGACGAGGGCTGGCGGTCTGTGTATGTTTGTAAACAATAGCTGGTGCACGAAATCGAATATTAAGGAAGTCTCAAGGTTTTGCTCGCCTGAGGTTGAGTACACTATTTACCAAGAGTTTATATTTTTCGTAGCAGTCTATTTACCAAGACCGCACTCAATGAGCTGTAAGCCATAAGCAAACAGGAAAACGCTCATCCAGAGGCAGCGCTCCTAGTGGCCGGGGACTTTAATGCAGGGAAACTTAAATCCACTTTACCTAATTTCTACCAGCATGTTAAATTACCACCTTTACTCCACACACAGACGAGTGCAAAGCTCTCCCACGCCCTTCATTTGGCAAATCTGACCATAATTCTATCCTCCTGATTCCCGCTTACAAGCAAAAACTAAAGCAGGAAGCACCAGTGACTCGGTCAATAAAGAAGTGGTCAGATGACGCAGATGCTCAGCTACAGGACTGTTTTGCTAGCGCAGATGGGAATATGTTCCGGGATTCTTCTGATTCCATTGAGGAGTACACCACATTAGTCACTGGCTTCAACAATAAGTGTATTGATGATGTCATCCCAACAGTGACCATAACCCGGAAGCTTACAAGACCTCCTGCTATGGCCTCCGACGAACCATCAAACAGGCAAAGCGTCAATTCAGGACTACGATTGAGTTGTACTATACCGGTTCCGATGCTCGACTAGTGTGGCAGGGCTTGCTAACTATTACAGACTACAAAGGGAAGTACAGTCTCCAGCTGCCCAGTGACACGAGCCTACCAGATAAGCTAAATTGAGGCGAGCAACTCTGAAGCATGCATGACGGCATCAGCTTTTCTGGACGACTGTGTGATAACGGTCACCATAGCCGACGTGAGTAAGACCTTTTAAACAGGTCAACATTCACAAGGCCACAGTGCCAGATGGATTACCAGCACCTGTACTCCGAGCATCCTCTGACCAACTGGCAAGTGTCTTCACTGACATTTTCAACCTGTCCCTGACTGAGTCTGCTTGAAACATGTTGGTAACATGTTTCAAGCAGACCACCATAGTCCCTGTGCCCAAGAACACTAAAGTAACCTACCTAAATGACTACCGACCTGTAGCACTCATATCTGTAGCCATGAACTGCTTTGAAAGGCTGGTAATGGCTCACATCAACGCCATTATCCCGGAAACCCTAGACCCACTCCAATTTGCATACAGCCCCCAACAGATCCCCAGATGACGCAATCTCTATTGCACTCCACACTGCCCTTTCCCACAAAAGGAACACCTATGTGAGAGTGCTGTTCATTGACTACAGTTCAGCATTTAACACCATAGGGCCCTCAAATCTCATCACTAAGCTAAGGACCCTGGGACTAAACACCGCCCTATGCAACTGGATCCTGGACTTCCTGAAGGGCCGCCCCCAGATGGTAAGGGTAGGTAACAACTCTGGATAAGAGTCGCTCTGGATAAGAGCGTCTGCTAAATGACTTAAATGTAAATGTAATGTAAACACATCTGGCACGCTGATCCTCAACACGGGAGCCCGTCAGGGGTGCGTGCTCAGTCCCCTCCTGTACTCCCTGTTCACCCATGATTGCATGGCCAGGCACGATTCCAACACCATCATTAAGTTTACAAAGAAACACTGACAGGAGGAAGGGGAATGAAAAAAGCTAATTAAAATCATACTTTATTTTTATAATATCTGTAGTAATGCCTATTTCCCAAGGTCTGTGATTAGATAATTGGGCATTTATCCTCTATTATGTCTTGTATAAGCTTCCAGTAATTGAACAAAGTTACAGGAATCTTCAGTAATTTTGGTAATGAACTTAATCAATGGCAATCTATTGTAGCTCTGGTCATTTATACTTAAATAACTTCTAATACATTAAGACTATATATTAATATATTTTATCTGTGTCCATGAGTTTCTAGTAGAGGGGAAAAGGGATACCTACTCAGTTGCACAATTGAATGCAATCAACCAAAATGTGTCTTCCGCAATTAACCCAAACCCTCTGAATAAGAGCAGGGCTGCCTTAATCAACATCGCCTGGGGAGCAGTTGTTGTTGGGAGATAACTGCCTTGCTCAGACCATATGGTTCAAGAGGAAAATGGTATAATTCATGAAAAAAGCATCTAATCAACAATGGCATTATTTTCAATTAACTCTGCAACTCTTCCAACTATTTACTTTTTTCACAACTGCCACCAGTTTGGCGACAAAACATTTTCAACAAATGCATATTGACATAGCAAAATAAATATGTTTGTAAAACATTTAGATTTTTAATGCTGAAACCCCATTAATTAACCCATTAAACACCAATGGTACGTATTCCCTAAGTTGGTTTATATTTAGGATGTTTTACAGCTTTGTCATTAAATGTATTTTAAAAATATCGTATACAATTCTTTCATGTGTTGTACATGTGATAAGGCCACGCAGAGAGCCAGAGATTATTAGTCTCCTGTGATAATCTGAAGTACCCAAAAGGGCCACTGGAAGTCTGGTGATAAATTTCATAATATTCTTAAGTTTCCAGTGGTAAACCCTCCTTTGGCAACCCTAATAAGCATGAAGTGGGCTTTGGCTTAAAATAAACTAACATTTACATTAAGTCTGCCTCAGAGAGACGTGTGTCTAAGCCAGCCATATTGTCTCCATACGAAGGGCTATTATCGTCAAGTACATCCCCTGTTGTTAACATCAATAGCATTTTAAAGGCACTTACACAATTTCAGTGTGCTGCATGTTTGTCTGCCGGAGGAGAGAGGAATGGCGTAGAGGTTTTTTTGTACTTCGGGCTGATTGTGTTTTTATGGGAAGGGTTGTTTCAGAAATGTAACATTTGTCCAAGGAAGTCTGTGGTTGTGACTTATTTCAAGGTACACTGTACGTTTATTTTTGGTGGACGTTAGGGTTATGCAAAACCTGTCCGCAGCATTAATTTTCTAGATTTCTTATCGCCCTCTGACAAGCGATCTGAATAGCCTGCCTCAGTTTGACCCAGTGACTTTAGATATTATCCTTATCATCATTACTGATAATAGTAGAATTACAGTATCATTATATCGTATCATTACTTTATACGGCAGTGGTTCCCAACCTTTATTGGTTACTGTACCACCAAGTATATTTTTCTCTGCCCAGATTATGATTGGAAGTAAACCATCTGCATTTTACCAGTAGGCCTATGGGCTCATGAGTTTTCTCAAGTACCCCGTGTGGATAGGCCATGTACCTCCAGGGGTCCTACTACCTCTGGTTGGGTAACACTGGTTTACGGTATACCTTCACAGTATTCTTTAATAGCTAGAATCTGCAAGAGATCAGACCAAAAATCGAACCCAGCTGCACCAGGTTTCTGGACTATGGTAGATATTGTATTTTATGTTGAGAGACTCAGATCTTTCCCTCTGTGGCAATATAAGGCTTTTCTCCACTGGAGTGAAGGGGTTTTCATGACCATCATTCCCTCTGTCGTGTCCCAGATGGCAGTGTAGAGTCTGGATTTCACTCAGACAGTCAGGGGGAGGTGTGTGTGTCTGTTTTATCTGTTGTGTGTGTGTCTGTGTCTGTGGTGTGTCTGCATCTTTAATATTCCAGTCACCTCTTCACAGGCTTTGAGGCTCTTTGGCCTTGTCTGTCAGTGGGTGTAAATGGCCTGTGTCAAAAGCAGATGTCTTGTGTGAGGAAGGATCAGCCAGCCAGGCAGCCAGTGAGCCAGCTAGCAGCACACGCAGTAGCCTATTAGTGAGTGATGTCATCGCCACACACTGGGGGCTCTGGGCTGACGATGTTTGAGCTAAATTGATGTGCTCTTCATCGTATAGAAAGGACACTCTTCATGTTGCATTGGGATTCATGGATAATGTGTAACACACTCCATCATACAAAGAAATAGGATGAATTTTGTACATGGTATATATATATATATATATATATTGTGGTGTTATTTTTCAAGTTGTAATGTGAAGCTCTACATGCAGCCCCCCCCCATCCCTTTTGAAAGAAACTGACAGGGAGGTAATGACATCGTCAATGTTTAATCTAAATCTCACATCCTCCTCTTGTTCACTGGCTGGGCTCTCTTTGTTCTCTTAGCAGGAGTAGGAGCAGTCATGCAAATTCAGATGCACATGTACAGTTGAAGTCGGATGTTTACATACACCTTAGCCAAATACATTTAAACTCAGTTTTTCACAATTCCTGACATTTAATCCAATTAAAAAATTCCCTGTTTTAGGTCAGTTAGGATCACTACTTTATTTTAAGAATGTGAAATGTCAGAATAGTAGTGTAGAAAGTGATTTATTTCTGCTTTTATTTCTTTCATCACATTCCCAGTGGGTTAGAATTTTACATACACTCAATTAGTATTTGGTAACTTTGCTTTTAAAATGTTTAACTTGGGTCAAAAGTTTTGGTTAGCCTTCCACAAGCTTCCCACAATAAGTTGGATGAATTTTGGCCCATTCCTCCTGAGAGAGCTGGTGTAACTGAGTCAGGTTTGTAGGCCTCCTTCCTCGCACACGCTTTTTCAGTTCTGCCCACAAATGTTCTCTATGATTGAGGTCAGGGCTTTGATGGCCACTCCAATACCTTGACTTTGTTGTCCTTAAGCCATTTTGCCACAACTTTGGAAGTATGCTTTGGGTCATTGTCCATTTGGAAGACCCAATTGCAAACAAGCTTTAACTTCCTGACTGATGTCTTAAGATGTTGCTTCAATACTTCCAGATAATTTTCCTTTCCTCATGATGCCATCTATTTTGTGAAGTGCACCATTCCCTCCTGCAGCAAAGCACCCCCACAACATGATGCTGCCACCTCCGTGTTTCACGGTTGGGATGGTGTTCTTCAGCTTGCAAGGCTCCCCATTTTTCATCCTAACATAACGTTTGTCATTATTGCCAAACAGTTCTATTTTGGTTTCATCAGACCAGAGGACATTTCTCCAAAAGTACGATCTTTGTCCCCAAACCGTAGTCTGGCTTTTTTATGGTGGTTTTGGAGCGTCGGCGTCTTCCTTTCTGAGCGGGCTTTCAGGTTGTCGACATAGGACTCGTTGTACTGTGGATATAGATACTTTTGTGCATGTTTCCTCCAGCATCTTCACAAGGTCCATTGCTGTTGTTCTGGGATTGATTTGCACTTTTCGTACCAAAGTAAGTGAATCTCTAGGAGACAGAATGCATCTCTTTCCTGAGCGGTATGACAGCTGCATGGTCCCATGGTTTTTATACTTGTGTACTATTGTTTGTACAGATGAACGTGGTACCTTCAGGCGTTGCTCCCAAGGATGAACCAGACTTGTGGAGGTCTTTGCTGATTTTATTTAGATTTTCCCATGATGTCGAGCAAAGAGGCACTGAGTTTGAAGGTAGGACTTGAAATACATCCACAGGTACACCTCTAATTGACTCAGATTATGTCAATTAGCCTATCAGAAGCTTCTAAAGCCATGACATCATTTTCTGGAATTTGTCATGCTCTTTAAAGGCACAGTGAACTTCGGACCCCCTGGAATTGTGATACAGTGAATTCTAAGTGAAATAATCCATCTGTAAACGATTGTTGGAAAAATGACTTGTCATGCACTAAGTAGATGTCCTAACCGACTTGCCAAAACTATAGTTTGTTATCAAGACTTTTGTGGAGTGGTTGAAAAATTAGTTTTAATGACTCCAACCTGTGTATGTAAACTTCAGACTTCAACTGTATCAGCAGAACGGGTAGGAAGAGTGGAGTAGCAGGTAGTGATTGGGCCACCCATGCAAAGTGGCTCAGGTCTTTCAGAGGGCATGTAGCTTCCTGTCGCTAACCTAACCTGGAGGAACCAGCCTCTACTGCCTGCCTGCCTACCTACACTGCTCTTCAATTATATATGTGTGTGTGTGTGTGTGCCTGCAAATTGGTTTGTGTGTCTTTAAGTGTGGGTGGGGAATTCCAACATGCCAAGGACCCCAAAAACAACAACCAAGAACAATGAGAGAAAGGAAGTGAGGGATTGCGAGAGAGACTGCATGGAAATGGAAGACGAGAGTCAGGGACCCAGCCTTGTCCCTGCTGTATGGATGAGGGCAGCAGGAGTAGCTGGTTCAGACAAAGATGTGGGGTAGGAAGGCCTCAGTGCACTGTTGTGGAACCAGGGTGCTGGAGCAGATACCCAAAAAGGTAATACCAGTCGCCTTAAATTATTTTAACTCAATGTACTAACACTTACTGTAGATTGCAGCTGCCAATAATGTAAGCCGTGGGAAAAGTGTCTTCAGTGTGAAGTGGAAGCAACGTACAACAATGTGTCATGACTAACGACAAAGCCATGCAGGTGTTAATATTTATACTGGAGGAAGGGCAAGGCTGTTACCTGAAAGCACTTTACTACTCTGTTCTGTTTGATAAGCAGAGAATTCAGCCCACATCAAAGATGGCTGCCACCTTTGAACTGCCGATCCAGGTGCCTGCCTGACAAACCACATTAATTACGCTTCAGGGACACTCGATGAAACTAATGATAATCAGTCAGGTTTTGTTTTTTTGTTTTCCTAGGCGGTTATCATATAGATAATGATTTGTAGAGCGATGTTTAGTTGATGTGATTTATTGCTCATAGTAGTTTTGTTGGCCTTTTTAGTTCCCTGCGTCTCCTGACTTGTTCAGCCTGCCCAGTGTGCCCATGCGATATGCATGCTCCGTTTGTCCGATGAGAGAGTGAATGCATCTGACACCTGATCCTGGCTTCCATTGTGGCGAGGTATTTGTTTGTGAATGGTGAGCGCTTCCCTTCTCACATCACCGTCCCTGTGCTAGCCCTGGAAGGATTTAATAAGAGTTAGCTCTGTCTCTCTCTCTCTCTCTCTCTCTCTCTTGCTCTCTCGCTGTCTTTCTCCCCTGTCCCTCTTTCTCCTCCTCCTCTTCTATACTTGGCCCTCCACTTTTTGTTCTCTCACACTCTCTGTCTCTCTGCCTGTGACACTATACACTAAATGAGCAATGGGGTCACTTTCAGTCAGTCTCCTCCAGCCTTGGGTCACACAGTGGAAAGCGTGGTGGTAGTCGTAGTGCTTGACCTGACTACACCAAGCCCTCTCCTGGTTGGGGAAAACTTCTCCAGCTAGATAGACATTCTATTCCTGTCTGCCTGCCTGGGAATTTCCATTGAAAAGCTTTCAGCTAAACAAACGCTCTCCTCTGAAGATGGTGAGAGGATTAATTTGCTTGCATAAATGTTTATGTGAGTAGTGATTACTAGGCCAGCCTCTACCTAACCTGGGTTTTGAAAGCATGTTGCTTATCCCTGGGAAATATTTACATTCCCCAGGTGTTGGGGCCATTTTTTCTCAAATGTTTATTTTTTATCATATTGGGCAACGTTGGAGTAGGGGATGTGTCGACTCCGGTTGAGATGAGTGTTTTTCCTCTCCGAACCAAGCAGGGTCAATATCAATAGGCCCATTCACTGACAGAAGGCCAGAAATGGGATGTTTGCGCTTGGATCGAAAGTACATCATGTATGCTTTCCTCAGGCTTTCAATAACATGACACCGATAAATGGCTTCCTAGTGCCTAGCTACCTACCTACACACTGGTGTTCCCGTATCTGCTGCAATACTCCGTACAGGTGTGTGTGAAAGCAGTTTTTATTTGCATTATTAGTTTGTTTGCCCATATTCATGTTGGGACGGTCAGGGTGTCAGAGGAGTGGCCCAGTGTTAAGTATTTTCATACGGTTTCAAAGCCCTGGTCTCAGATCCACCCTCCCTGAGTTGTACTGTAGGCATAGTGTACATTTGCTTGGTCTTGTTGAAATGGTAGGCTACTTGTTTGTATTGATCTGTGTAATAGTGGTGGGGATTGTCCTTTTTACCTCCTGCTTTTTGCTTAATCTATTCTCGACCACCTTGTGCCATTTATTTTCCTCTACAGAGATGCCCTTAATCTCCTGAAAAAGTTCCCTGATTCCAAGACAACTCCAGTTACAGCAGCCCCAGTGGCAGCAGCCCCCAGTCCAGTCGCCACCCCAGCAGCTGCCCCACTTCCCCCAGGCAGCAGGCCCATGTACCCCCCTCAATCCATACCTGGCAAGCCTGGAGCTCCGGTGAGTACACACACACACACACACACACACACACACACTCTATCAGTAAACACATTAAAATGTCCAAATCGAGATCAACACCAAGTGCTCAAGGGGCTTGAAGCATTTTCAGAAAGTGTATGGCTTAATGACTTATGCACCTCAACACAGTGGATTATATCATAAGGAAAGCAAGTCGTGGTTAGGGAAGTATAGATTTAACTCTTCAAGGCTCACTGGTGTGTGAAGAGATGGAGGGAGGCAGGGACCACCTCGACGTTGGTATGAGTCACTATGGCTGCCACCTACCCTCCCCCACTTTCTATACGGACTCACACTCTCTCTCTCTCTCTCTCTTTACCTCACCTTCTCTCAGTGCTGCTATTCACTAAAGGTGATGGGCACAACACACAATTTATCAAGATCTATAAATAGTGGAGTTGAGGGCACGTTTTCACAGATTTAATTTTCTCATGACTTCGCATTAATAATTTGCCTGTAAGTGTTGGAGCCTCGTTCTAGCCTTATGTAACATCTTATAACATTATAAAGGGGAGGAACAGCATTTTCCAGTAGATAATTCCCTCATTCAGAAAGCCAAGTTTATGCTAATATATACTACTACTATCGGTAGTTGAATGGTGTGACCTTCATGTTCTTCATTTCCTCCTGTTTGTTCCTGTTGTGCAAGTCTGTGAGATCGGTGATTGGACACAGTTAGCTTGATTTCCAGCAGGGTTTGGAAGAACTTCTGACAAAGTATTGAAACAACACTCTGCTCCAAAGCGTATGAAAAGCGTCTAAGCAGACATTAGCAGTGTCTTAATAGTCTCTGGAGGCCCCCATGCTATGGAACAGATCCCGATCGTTGTTCGCACACAGCCCCTATGCTCCCATGCAAAATGAGCATGACGACATATCGTCTTACTCCCTCTCCCGCACAGATTGAGCCATCAAACAGACGGAGGCCTGGGGTTGTGCAGGGGGTAACCAGACTTTATCATCTGGTCAGTGGAAACCCTGTAGAGAGCTGAGGACGTGGGTCTTGACTTGACAGTTAATTGCTGTTTTAGTATTATGATCATGGAATTCCAAGCACATCATGTGTGTACACTTACATTTCAATGTGTCCAGATTCCCTTTGTCTGCGCTATATTCAAATACCGGTATGCATTCTATAAACCGTCAAAATAGACCAAATGTGATAACACAACAACAACTTTGTGGTAGTGGCTATCTTCTGTAGCTAACTAGCAAGCTAGCAAGCAAAGCTAAAGTGATTGCAAATGAGCTACCATAACTAAATATTAGCTAGCTGGCTAGCATTTATAAGGCCAGCAAGCATTTCCTCACATGCAATGAATGTATTTCCTCCAAAGTTATAATGAAAAGTTGCCTCTCGCTCCCAAAACACATGTTTTTTGAAGACTTGTGGGTGGAGTGCTGATGACTTTGCCCACTGTATTTACTTTTGGTAGCCTGATTGTGTCCAGACTGAGGAGAAATTAGCACACAGTGCATCGCTGACCACCTCCTGATGTGGTCAGCCAGATCTGAACACAATGTGACTTTTGTCTTTTCAATGTGATCTTCGTATTCTCACAGCAAAGTTGCACGTAAGTGTAAACACAGCCACTTTCTCTCTCTGAAAACACCCCTGCTGATCAGTGACTACTGGGACTCTAAAAGAGACATCAGTATCACCTCTGTTTCCCCTGACAGACGACTGGTGGGGAGGCAGGAAGGTTCCTGGGTTTCTTGAAGAGTCACGGTAATTGTGTCAGGGCGCCGAGCATCGCTCAGCGGAACAAAAGGCCACCTCCAGTGACATCACTTTATCCTATTTCTTAGTAGTGAGGTGATGAGGTAATTTGTTTGCTGTATTCTGATATGAGGGAATAGCATTCTGTGGTATGATGACACACACACTTCTCTGGCTGTAACGACCGAAAAAACAGCTCCTTGACTTTCTCTTACTTTTTCTCTTTCTCTCCTTGACTTTCTCTTACTTTTTCTCTTTCTCTCCTTGACTTTCTCTTACTTTTTCTCTTTCTCTCCTTGACTTTCTCTTACTTTTTCTCTTTCTCTCCTTGACTTTCTCTTACTTTTTCTCTTTCTCTCCTTGACTTTCTCTTACTTTTTCTCTTTCTCTCCTTGACTTTCTCTTACTTTTTCTCTTTCTCTCCTTGACTTTCTCTTACTTTTTCTCTTTCTCTCCTTGACTTTCTCTTACGTTTTATATGATCACAGTCATTGCTGTTATTTGATGTATTTTGTACTTTTTATTTGATAGCTTTTTCTTTTTTTTTTAGCTTGACTTGATGCCCTTGTAAAGAGTATTGTGTTTATTGGACAACTCTATACTGTGGGTTAAATAGAAGGCTCCTCCTGTCCTTAGATAGAGCCCAGACCCTGGTCAAGCTTTAGAGCCAGGCCTGTCCAAACACTCCAAACAGCAGCCTCGTAAAGACGACCCAGACTGGTTGGGGTAGTCTGCTTTCCATCCCTGCCTCTTTCACTGTAATGGGGATTTAAAGATAACCTGTTGAGTTTTGACTGTTGAATACTAATTGTAGCATTACTGCAGAAGTGTTTACAGCAATTAAGATCTACACAAGAGGTTACTATTCTTACACATATATATATGTGTGTGTGTGTGTGTGTGTGTGTGTGTAGGCATGGTGGATTTAGTTGTAATGTCAAAAATGTCCTCATCTTGTTTGCCATATTGGAGTTTATTGGGTTTGAACTACCTAGTATAGTGTCAAGCATGTCAATAACTTAAGTGCTAATTGTATTTTCAAGACTATTACGTCACCTGGTCACAATAAATGACCCAATATAGCACCTTAGAGTTGGTCCTATTTTTAGTTGAACAAAATCGATCCCAATCAATCTTTTGTAACGAGCTTGTCAACAGCATTGCCATGGGTTCTGTAGCCTCATCAAAGCCTCTAACTTTAGGTGAAAGTGAATACGTCTGCAATGGTGTTGTTGATGGGAGCAGAGTCATAAAGTCGTCCAGAAATATAAATATGCACATTGACTGACCGTTCTCTGTTCTGTCCTCTCTTTCTTCCTCTCCTCTCCTGTCTCAGGGCACCTTCACAGAGGTCCCGGCCTCTAATGTGCGACGTGTCATCGCCCAGAGGCTGACGCAGTCCAAGACCACCATCCCTCACGCCTACGCCACCATCGACTGTGACCTGGGCGCTGTCATGCAGCTCCGCAAGGAGATGGCCAAAGGTGAGGCCACAGCACATCAGAACATAACAGGGCACAACACATCACATTAGAACATAACAGGGCACAACACATCACATCAGAACTAGAGGTCGACTGATTATGATTTTAACGCCAATACCGATTTATTGGAGGACCAAAAAAGCCGATACCGATTAATCGGCAGATTTTTTTATTATATTACTTTGTAATAATGACAATTACAACAATACTGAATGAACACTTATTTTAACTTAATATAATACATCAATAAAAATCCATTTAGCCTCAAATAAATAATGAAACATGTTCAATTTGGCTTAAATAATGCAAAAACAAAGTGTTGGAGAAGAAAGTTAAAGTGCAATATGTGCCATGTAAAAAAGCTCAAGTTTAAGTTCCTTGCTCAGAACATGAGAACATATGAAAGTTGGTGGTTCCTTTTAATGAGACTTCAAAATTCCAAGGCAAGAGGTTTTAGGTTGTAGTTAATATAGTATTTATCGGACTATTTCTCTCTCTACCATTTGTATTCTATATACCTTTTGACTTTTGGATGTACTTATAGGCACTTTAGTATTGCCAGTGTAACAGTATAGCTTCCGTCCCTCTCCTCGCTCCTCCCTGGGCTCGAACCAGGAACACATCGACAACAGCCACCCTCGAAGCAGCATTACCCATGCAGAGCAAGAGCAAGTTTCAGAGCGAGTGACGTTTGAAACGTTATTAGCGCGCACCCCGCTAACTAGCTAGCCATTTCACATCGGTTACACCAGCCTAATCTCGGGAGTTGATAGGCTTGAAGCCATAAACAGCGCAATGCATGAAGCACAACGAAGAGCTGCTGGCAAAATGCACGAAAGTGCTGTTTGAATGAATGCTTATAAGTCTGCTGCTGCCTACCATCACTCATTCAGACTACTCTATAAAATATCAAATCATAGACTTAATTTTAACATAATAACACACAGAAATACGAGCCGTTGGTCATTAATATGGTTGAATCCGGAAACTATCATTTAGAAAACAAAACATTTATTATTATTGCGTATACCCTGACTCTGCGTGCAATGAACGCAAGAGAAGTGACAATTTCACCTGGTTAATATTGCCTGCTAACCTGGATTTCTTTTAGCCAAATATGCAGGTTTAAAAATATATACTTCTGTGTATTGATTTTAAGAAAGGCATTGATGTTTATGGTTAGGTACACGTTGGAGCAACGACAGTCCTTTTTCCGCGAATGCGCACTGTATCGCTTGTATGCAACGCAGGAAACGCTAGATAAACTAGTAATATCATCAACCATGTGTCGTTAACTAGTGATTGTGATTGATTGTTTTTTATTATAAGATACGTTTAATGCTAGCTAGGAACTTACCTTGGCTTCTTACTGCATTCGTGTAACAGGTAGGCTCCTCGTGGAGTGCAATGAGAGGCAGGTGGTTAGAGCGTTGGACTAGTTAACTGTAAGGTTGCACGATTGAATCACCGAGCTGACAAGATAAACATCTGTCGTTCTGCCCCTGAACAAGGCAGTTAACCCACCGTTCCTAGGCCATCATTGAAAATAAGAACGTTTTCTTAACCTGTTGCTTCTACTCGGGACGCAAAGAGCTCTGGAAATGCAAATGCGCTACGCTAAATGCTAATAGTATTAGTTAAAACTCAAAAGTTCATTAAAATACACATGCAGGGTATCGAATTAAAGCTACACTCGTTGTGAATCCAGGCAACAAGTCAGATTTTTAAAATGCTTTTCGGCGAAAGCATGAGAAGCTATTATCTGATAGCATGTAACACCCAAAAAGACCCACAGGGGACGTAAACAAAATAATTAGCATTTCGGCGTTACACAAACCGCACAATAAAATAGAAAACATTCATTACCTTTCACCATCTTCTTTGTTGGCACTCCTAGATGTCCCATAAACACTATTTGGGTCTTTATTTAGATTAAATCGGTCCATATAAAGCCTAGATATCGTTATATGTAGACTGTGTGATAAACGAAAAAAACATTGTTTCAAAACGTAACGTCATTTTTTAAAATTCAAAAAGTCGACGATAAACTTTCACAAAACACTTTGAAATACGTTTGTAATGCAACTTTAGGTATTAGTAAACGTTAATAAGCGATAAAATTCATCAGGAGGCGATGTAAAGATCATTAGCTGTCCGTCTGGAAAAATGTCCGGCTAGAAACTCAACGAAAATATCCGGTCCCAGACCGGATTAGATACGGTGTCCTGTATGTGTTTGACCAAGAAAAAACTCGAAGGGAAATGACAAGACTCTAGACACCCTGTGGAAGCTGTAGGTACTGCAACCTCAGGCAATTAATTGTGGTTCACGTTCATCAATGGGTTCAAGTAGCGCATGGATATATTTTCCCCATTTTCAGTGATCAGTTTTTCCTGTGCTTTTCGATGTAAATGCCGTTCTGGTAAAGCCACAGCAGTGATTTAACCAGTTTTTTAAACGTCTGAGTGTTTTCTATCCACACATGCATAAATGCATATACCATATTCCTGGCATGAGTAGCAGGGCGCTGAAATGTTGCGCGATTTTTAACAGAATGTTCAAAAAAGTAGAGGGTCGACTGAAGAGGTTAACTGACTTGCCTGGTTAAATAAAGATGTAAAAAAAAAAATATTATTATTATTTTTTTTTTTACCGATTTCAAATTGTTATGAAAACTTAAAAACGGCCCTAATTAATCGGCCATTCCGATTAATCGGTCGACCTCTAATCAGAACACAACATAACAGGGAACAACATATCAGAACACAACATAACATGCACAGCACAACACAAAGCTGGTCAAAGATGAATGCTGTTTGTGTTCAAGTAAACAGTAGCGCGACATCACACAACCCAGCTGAACACTGAGGGATATAGGTAGCCTAGCCTCCTTATCGCTAAACATTGCATCATTATTGCTAAGCAGGGAGCTGAGTGACATGAGCCTTAAACGGTTTCTCCCCTTATCAGTACTGCCACATGTGATCGTGTTCCCTGCACTCAGCCCCTCCAAAGCTTCATTATGGCACCCCTCATGTCTCTTTTGTAACTGTTCCTATACTTCTGAGTATAACAATGTTCAAAGTTTCACCCAGAACACCTCCATATGTATTTGGACAGTGAAGCTGCATTTCTTTTATTTGGCTCCTATACTCCAGCATTTTAGATTTGAGATATGTTTCATATTAGACGACAGTACAGAATGTCAGCTTTTATTTGAGGGTGTTTTCATACCTATCTGTTATACCATTTAGAAAGAAACGTGTGTTGAATTATAATGACTGAGAAGGTTACAGAGGCACAGATACCATACCCCCCCCCCCCCCCCCCCCAAAAAAATGCTAACCTCCCGTTATGGTATTAATGAGTGGTAAGCATGTTTTTTTGTAGGCATCTCAATCATCATTATTCACGATTCATTCATGATTTTTCCTATTATTGGCATTATCAGAATTAATTTAGAAGTGCTCACAAAACATCTTATTTACTCACTTAGAAAGAAAATTACTCCAGTCATCATTCACCATTCAGTTACTATTGTGGAGAACATAACCCAAACCAAACAGCAAATGCATCCGAGTTTGTAGTCACAAGCTTGATGTAGTCTTTGCGTGCAAGGAATATGGGACCAAATACTACACTTTTGACTACTTTAAAACCCCCAATGTCCATGCCCCTGTGGAAATGTAATTAGCATAATACATCTGCTTAAAAATATTTTTTTAATTGGATGTTGCCGATGTCGCACTTCCGCATCTGCGGTGAAAGGTGACAGCTAGAACAGTGTTTGTCAGACCATGAGACAAATGTCTAAAAACCTTTGTCATTATGTTTGTCATTATGGGGTGTTGTGTGTAGATTGATTAGGAAAAAACTATTTAATCCATTTTAGAATATGGCTGTAATGTAACAAAATGTGAATGGGTCTAAATACTTCCCGAATGCATTGTATGTACTGTGTACCCTGCATGGCATTGTCATGTCATTTACGCAAGGTCCCATGGGGGGGTATTCGGTGGCCATTTCCTTTTTAAATTAGGGTAAGATACATATATTGTTTGGTGTCTTCATTTGAAGTGTTCCACAGGCAAAGGAGAGACTTTTATTTGCAGGACACTCCGAACTCAAACGTCTCCAGTCAGCCAGGATAATCATGTATTCCGGGTTCAAAGCATGTCACATTGATGTGCCCTGTGATTATATCATCGCAGCAGGGAAAAGGTGTCTACTAAACGCCTAAGAAAGGGAGAGATGGAGAGAAGAAAATGAGGAGGGTGAAGGAAAGGAGGAGGGAGAGAGAGAGAAACTGAAGGGGTATGGAGAGAGAGGAGTGCTGGTGTTTCTTTAGTGATATGACATGAAGTGATTAGGCAGGGCTGGCAGTGCCTAACCCATTCAGTCCTGCAGGGGATTCCTTGCATGTTCTCCTTTCACTCCCTCACCTCTTCTCTCATCCCATTTCTCTCCACCAATCAAATTAGCCAAGGCATTGTGCACAACATATGTTCCATGTTTCTTCTGCTTAATGGCTTCTCATTAAAGGGAGGTACAGGTAGACTACAAGAAGAGAGAGAAAGATAAAGAACATTGTTTTCACGTGTCATAACTACCACCCAATGGTGTTTTTTTATTGTTATACTTGGACCCGAGCCAGTCCAGAAACTCCATGGTGTTTTGGTGGGGTGGCACCAGGGCCCAGAGTTGTTCCTTCTCATTTTACATGGTCAGGAAAAACTCCTGGTCCAGCTCATTATTCCTTTTAAGAGATGCGAGATGAATGCAACGCGGCCTTATTAAATCTAAACCTGACAGTTAAACCCAGCTTTATTTATATGCTCTTCAAGATGACCGTGACAATGCATGTAATACATTTCCATTTCCAAGGAATTAAATAATGATTCCTATAATTTTATAAACGCGGAGTGAGTGGCCATTCCAGGCTTATTAGCTTCAGTGTTGTGTGTGTTGAGGTATTCTCTATCCTCTGTCCGTCCGGTTGTTTTCCCTTGTTCTCTTTGTTCAGGAGCACAGCGGATTTCACAGTTAGCTCATTAGTGATACTTCTAACAGCATTCATAACCGTCTCCCGCTAATGGGCACTCTTAAACAGCCCAGGACTAACGCCAGGCCCTGCCCACTCCACCCCGGGTACTGTATTGAGGACAGGAGAGACAGTGAGGTATATAGGCGAGAAAGAAAGCGAGACAGAGGAAACCTGGAGGACAGAGAATGACACAGATGGTAGAGGCAGGACAGAAGGTCAGGGATGTATAAAACATTTGCCTGTTGTTGCTAGAACGTTCCCAGAACACATTTTTAATGGTTCCCAGAATGTTTAAATAAGTTGTGGGAACAGTCTAGTGCAAACATTGTGGGGACATCACAATAGATATGTTCGCAAAACACAAGCTGTCAAATTGTGCGGATTATTATACAATGTTTATTTTAGGGTGCAACATTTATTCATCTGATGTTACAAAAACGTTCCCAGAACACATTTTTTATGTTCTTTAAATGTTCCTAACATGTTTCTTTTCAATTAAAAAAAATAATAATTCTCCCCAATTTCATGGTATCCAATTAGTTAGTCTTGTCTCATCGCTGTAACTCCCGTACGGACTCGGGCGAGGTGAAGGTCGAGAGCCGTGCGTCCCCAATCACAACCAAACCAATCCGCACTGCTTCTTGACACAATGTCAGCCGCACCAATGTGTCGGAGGAAACACCGCACACCTGGCGACCGTCTCAGCGTGCACTGCGGCTGGCCCGCCACAGGAGTCGCTAGTGCGCGATAGGACAAGGACATCCCTGCCGGCCAAACCCTCCTCTAACCCGGAAGACGCTGGGCCAATTGTGCACAGCCCCATGGGTCACCCGGTCGTGGCCGGCTGCGACAGAGCCTAGACTCGAACCCAGAATCTCTTATGGCATAGCTAGCGCTGTGATGCAGTGCCTTAGACCACTGCGCCACTCAGGAGGTCCCCCAAACACATTTCTATAGGTTGTGGTAACATTGTGGGGATATGATGAAAGAGGTTCCCAAAACACTAAAGCTGTCAAATTGTGCTGACATTCAGATAATGTATGTATTAGGGTGCATAAAACATTCCTTTGATGTTGCAAGAATTTTGACATAACAGCCTTTGAGTTTTGTAAAGGTTCCCGAAACATTTAATGCGTTTGTGAGAACAGTGTGGATACATTACAAGAGAGTTTCCCAGAACACAAAATATGCTCAATTGTGATAACATTTATGCAATGTTTAAGTTAGGTAGCACAGGACATCCCTTTAATGTTGCAAGAATGTTGACAGAGCACTTGGTCTTAAGTTCTTTATTAAAGGTTCCCAGAACATTGAATTAAGTTATAGCAGTTGTCTGGGATTTTGCAAGAATATTCTTGTGATAATCACATAGGTTACACAGAACATTCCCACAATGTTCCATTATTTCCCAAAAACAGTGTTTTTATGACGTTCATAGCATATTTGTTTTAGGTTTAACATATTTCATTCTGGGAACCTTTTAAAGAACAGACAATGTGTTTGTTTTTTGGGAACATATATTTTGGGACATCCCCACAATGTTCTCACCAGACTGTTCCCACAGCCTAATCATACATTCTTGGAACCTTTTTAAAGGGTGGTTTAATCTTGTTCTAGGAACGTTCAACATCTGGAAAATGTTTTATAATGTACAAACACTCTATAATCATCATCACGACCGGACATTTTGTGTTATGAGAACATTTGCCGCGACCTAACAAATGTTCTGGTAACTTTAGCTGAACCAATTTTGGTTTGCTGGGAGGCCTCTATTTGTCCTAAACACACATGATTAGTAAGTCTGAATCTTCACATCATCCTATAGCTTGCATACCAGATGTCACCTGCCATGGTCTTTGGAGAAGTTGGTATTTGGATAATTAACTTACCTGACTAGCAGCTCTTGAACTATAGATCTGGAGTGTTTGACAACTGTCTTTTTATGTTTGTTTTTTCAGCGGAAATCAAAGTGTCCGTCAATGATTTTATCATCAAGGCCGCTGCTGCTACACTTAGAGTAAGTACCATGCCTGTTTCAGTCACTCTGTCAATGTTCATTTCCATATGAATGTTTTTGATATATCAACAGTGCCCATAGAAAGTGCACAGCCCTTTGCAAAATGTGTGTTGCTTCACAGCTTGGAATTTATTCGGTTTTAGTTTCCTGAGCAACAAAGCCACGTCACTTTCACCATTGCAGATCCCCTGAAGCCATTCCTCCCCATCTGTCCCTAGTTCAAACAACCCCATTTATATTTATCGACTGACTGGTGGTAGGCTAAGGCAGGCACAGAGCTTACTATTGTCTGGCTGATGGGCAGACTTATAAATAGACACCAATTCCCAGTTAATTCTAGCACGTCTTTCGGCCAGTTGATGGGAATTCTGAGAGGTGAATACTCCTTTCTGGAAAGTTTTTCTAAATTAATTTAGTACATTTTTCATGGCAAGGAAAGAGAGAGAAGGAAAACATTTCTGTAGTAGGGAAAATGTCTAGATTTTCAATTTCCTGCGCTCTGTCTGAAGACTGGGCATGTAATCGCCAAACAAAATCTGTAGGATTCAGCTGGGTGCCTTAGCCAGTACAATTTGTGGAGAGGATAAGCTTTGATTTTCATAATGTGCATTTTGAATATGAATATAGCTCCTTTGTGTGACTGACTGTATCCATGGAAACCGGGACAGAGGTGAATAAAAGATGAGAACGTGGCTCACCACTTTGTTAGGACCTGCGGCCGTGCCTTTTGTCAGAGCAGTGAATCTACTATCACACTGGCCCATTCACCTTTCACCCTGGCCTATTCACCTTTCACCCTGGCCCATCCTTACTTCTGTGGAAACATCTTATCTTAATATGTTATTGTATCTTATCAATCGTGGTAATAGGACAGGGTTTCAAATAGTTTCAAGTTTCATTGTCACATGCAAAGGATATGGCAGGTGTAGAACAGTACAGTGAAATGCTTAACCTATCATTTATCTGCATGTCCAGCCCTTATACGCAGAGTGTACAAAACATTAAGAAAACGTTCCACACTCAATTTGTTGGGGCATGGGCTCTACAAGGTGTTGAAAGTGCTCAACAGGGATGCTGGCCCATGTTGACTCCAATGCTTCCCACAGTTGTGTCAAGTTGTCTGAATGTCCTTTGGGTGGTGGACCATTCTTGATACACAGAGTAAACTGTTGAGCATAGAAAACCCAGCAGCGTTGCAGTTCTTGACACAAACCGGTGCGCCTGGCAGCTACTACCATACCCGGTTCAAAGTCACTTAAATATTTTGTCTTTCCCATTCACCCTCGGAATGGCACTCATACACAATCCATGTCTCAATTGTCTTAAAGCTTTAACATCCTTCTTTAAACTGTCTCTTCCCCTTCATCTACACTGATTTTGAAGTGGATTTAACTATCTGTGGTCACTAAAGATCCCATGGTATTTATTGTAAGAGTAGAGGTCTTAAACCTGGTGTCCTGTCTACATTTCCAATCTGGCCCTTATACCATCATGGCCACCTAATCATCCCCAACTTCCAATTGACTCATTCACCCCCCCCTTCTCCCATGTAACTATTCGCCAGGTCATTGCTGTTAATAAGAATGCCGTCTCAGTTTAAAAAAAAATTTACTTGGTAAAGTAAGGGTTAAAAATGTCGTGCCAAGAGCTGTTAATGTTTCAGTGTATTTTGCCCCACAATTGAGTGTGTTCAAATTTTCCTATTCATGACAACGAGACAAAATTGACAAACAGTTGCATTCATGAGTTTTATTGACAAATGTCAATAAAAAAACCTGATACAAACTAATTTATGTGAGTGCTGTAAGTACATAAATTGTTAGCTCAGTGGGAAATTCATGTCCAATTAGTCAGTGACAACTGTTTTCTAGTTTGTGAAAGCAGCAATGTAAGCTTATTACGGTATTATAGACACTATGTCCTTTGTATTCCTATAATCTTCTATGTAGAAAAACCCCTTACCTTCTAACGACTCTTGTGTAGCTTGTTAGTCTCAGCTTTTTATATATTGCATTTAATAGTTTGCCGTTCAAACCATTCCGACTCCACAGACATTTTTTGGTTTATAGAAAGTCAGCTCAAGCTCACACCCCGTTAATCACCCAGACCCACGTTTGGTAGAAGAAAACTATGAATCCAATGGTACAACCCAGAAGCTCAAACACACATGTTTTAAAAGGGGTTAGAAGTCCTAAATCTCGCTGGTGCGACAGTGGGACTCAATGGGTTAACTTGCGAGCACTTTCCCAACAATGCAGAATAAAGGTAATAATAAAGATAAGCAGAAAAGGTGAAATACATAAATAAATAAAAGAAACACGAGAATGCAGTTATGTACAAGTCAGTACCATTAATACAATGTGCAGTGCTACTAATAATTGGTGTAGGTACAGTGCATTCAGAATATATTCAGACCCCTTGACTTTTTATACATTTTGTTACGTTACAGCCCTAAGTCATCATCAATCGATACGCGATACCCCATAATGACAATGCAAAAACAGGTTTTTAGAATTTTCTGCTAATGTATTACAAATAAAAAATGATTACATTTACATACAGTTGAAGTCAGAAGTTTAGCCAAATGCATTTAAACTCAGTTTTTCACAATTCCTGATATTTAATCCTAGAAAAAATTCCCTGTTTTAGGTCAGTTAGGATCACCACTTTATTTTAAGAATGTGAAATGTCCGAGTAATGGTAAAGTGATTTTATTTCCGCTTTTATTTCTTTCATCACATTCCCAGTGGGTCAGAAGTTTACATACACTCAATTAGTATTTAATAGCATTGCCTTTAAATGGTTTAACTTGGATCAAACATTTCGGGTAGCCTTCCACAAGCTTCCCACAATAAGATGGGTGAATTTTTGCCCATTACTCCTGATAGAGCTGGTGTAACTGAGTCATGTTTGTAGGCCTCCTTACTCACATGCTTTTTCAGTTCTGCCCACACATTTTCTATAGGATTGAGGTCAGGGCTTTGTGATGGCCACTCCAATACCTTAACTGTGTTGTCCTTAAGCCACAACTTTGGAAGTATGCTTGGGGTCATTGACCATTTGGAAGACCCATTTGCGACCAAGCTTTAACTTCCTGACTGAAATGAGATGTTGCTTCAATACATCCACATAATTTTCCTTTCCTCATGATGCCATCTATTTTGTGAAGTGCACCAGTCCCTCCTGCAGCAATGCACCCCCACAACATGATGCTGCCAACCCTGTTCTTCACAGTTGGGATGGTGTTTCTCCAAAAAGTGGGATCTTTTTCCCCATCTGCAGTTGCAAACCGGAGGCCAGCTTTTTTATGGTGGTTTTGGAGCAGTGGCTTCTTCCTTGCTGAGCGGCCTTTCAGGTTATGTTGATATAGGACTTGTTTTACCTTGGATATAGATAGTTTTGTTCCTGTTTTCTCCAGCATCTTCACAAGGTCCTTTGCAGTTGTTCTGGGATTGATTTGCACCAAAGTACCTTCATCTCTAGGAGGAAGAACACACTTCCTTCCTGAGCGGTATGACAGTCCCATGGTGTTTATGCTGGCGTACTATTGTTTGTACAGATGAACGTGGTACCTTCAGGCATTTGGAAATTGCTTCCAAGGATGAACCAGACTTGTGGAGGTCTACACATTTTATTTCTGAGGTCTTGACTGATTTATTTCGATTTTCCCATTATGTCAAGCGATTTTGAAGGTAGGCCTTGAAATACATCCACAGGTACACCTCCAATTGACTCAAATTATGTCAATTAGCCTATCAGAAGCTTCTAAAGCCATGACATCATTTTCTGGAATTTTCCAAGCTGTTTAAAGGCACCGTCAAGTTAGTGTATGCGAACTTCTGACCCCCTGGAGTTGTGGTACAGTGAATTATAAGTGAAATAATCTGTCTGTAAACAATTGTTGGAAAAATGACTTGTGTCATGCACTCAGATGTCCTAACTGGCTTGCCAAAACTATAGTTTGTTAACAAGAAATTTGTGGAGTGGTTGAAAAACAAGTTTTAATGACTCCAACATCCGAATTCAACTGTTATGTAAGTAAAGTATTTCATTTTCTTTGCTTTGTCATTATGGGGTAATGTGTGTAGATTGAGGATTTTTTAAATATATATATATATATATATAATCCATTTTAGAATAAAGTTGTAACGTATCAAAATGTGGATAAGTCAAGGGGTCTGAATACTTTCCGAATGCAGTGGGAAACCCTTTGGGTAAGGGGGAAATAGCCTCATTGGCAACCTGGCTGTTATCAAATGTTGAAATCAGATGTCAATTATGTATATGGAGGCTTTTACATTTACATTTTAGTCATTTAGAAGATATTATTCATTTCCTTCAGCAAAGTCAGTGCTAGCAGAAAATAGTTCTTTCACAGTGCAGTTGTGATTTCACCTCCAGAAAAGGGCCTTCAGAGCTCTAGGAATAGTACATATATTCATCTTCTGAGGAAGTTTGTAAAGATAGTCAGAATAAAATGGATATAAATATTAGATCAATATGTCTATAGACTGCAAAAGCATGAACATCATGAGCATGCACACACACACAATAGGATAAGATATCTGGGGTGAGATTTCCTAAGCCTGTCTTTGCTTTGTCATTATGGGGTTGTGTGTGTGTGTGTATATCTGCTTATATTGATATATCCCACTGTAAATTGTACAGGTAACAGCCCAAATAATGGAAACATTTGAGAAAAGGAAAATGGGTGCTTCCAAAAAGGTGTGGTTCTTGTGTTAATTAAGTAATTAACATTCCGTCGTGCTTAGGGTCATGTCTAAAAATGCTGGGAAGGCCATCATTTTGGCTACCATGGGATGACAATGCCCCCATCCACAGGGCACAAGTGGTCACTGAATGGGTTGATGAGCATGAAAAAGAAGTAAACCATATATGCCATGGCTGTCTCAGTCACCAAATCTCAACACAAATAAACACTTATGGGAGATTCCAGAGCGGCGCCTGAGACAGTGTTTTCTACCACCATCAACAAAGCACCAATTTATGGAATTTCTTGTGGAAGAATGGTGTCGCATACCTCCAATAGAGTACCAGACACTTGTAGCGTCTATGCCAAGGTGCATTGAAGCTGTGGCCCTATTGTTGGCGTTTCCTTTATTTTGTCAGGTACCTGTATTTTCCCACTGTAATCAGCCTATACTCCACAGTTTTATGTTTACTGTTCTGTTATTGTATATTCTGTATGATGTCTATGTGGACTGTGCATTTTGTTTGTATATTGTCCATTGCTGGCAGCACCGTCTCAGTAAGGCAAGTTGTGGGTATGTGTAAATGTAGGCGATTCTGAGAGTCATTGAGTCGGTCTTCCTTTATCCCCTTCTCTTCCACCCTTCCACTCTCTCTCCCCCTCAGTCCTTTTCTCGTCCTCAGTGTCTAATCTCCTCTGACCTGACCTTTGCCTTCAGGAGCTGCCGGAGGTCAACGTGACCTGGTCGGGGGAGGGGCCTCAGGCGCTGGACTCCATTAGCATCTCCATCGCTGTGGCGACCCCAAAGGGCCTCATCACCCCCATCATCACGAACGCTGCTGACAAGGGGGTGCAGGAGATCTCAGCTAATGCCAAGGTAGAGTTGAACACCGCTCTACCGATACCCGGGCACTGTTGAGCTCACAGTTCAGAATGGTGGCCTTATGTACTGTTGGAGAAATACATGCCAGTGAGCTGCTAACTATCCTGGCCGGAGGGGATTACAATCATTAAATGTTACAGTATCTGAAATGGAATTAGCCATCTCCATTATTTAATAGTAGTTACAAAACACTCAAATTAAAGTTCCACTAAAATGAGTGTAGGACTGTACTATCACCTGAAACTGACTGAGACTGCATTCCTTTCTTTAGAAAGGTCAGGCTGGGTAATGACTTGTAGTGTGGAGGCTCATTCTGAATCACTCTCTAGGTAAACACATTAGCAGGGTTGGTGACATTTACCTTCTTGGACAGGGACCAGGGAGTATTGCAGATCTGGGTTCAAATACATGTGTATTTGTTATTTAAATACAAGTAATTATTTTCTGTGTATTTCAGTATTTAAGTAATGTGGCCCGAATCAACTGCTTCTATTGGAAGTATTTGAAAGTAACTTCAAATAAGGTCCTATAAATAGCCTACGATTTGAACATATTTTTAATTTTTAAATGCATTGGAGTGTATTTGAGTCCGTGTGTTTGACTATTTTCATGCACCTGCTGTTATTGACAAATAGATACAGAACGCCACCCCTTGTCTTACCGGAGGCAGCTGGTTTATCTTGTCGATGCAGCATAAACCCCGCCAGCTGTATGTTATCCATGTTGTCGTTCAGCCACGACTTGGTGAAACATAAGATATTACAGTTTTGAATGTCGTCTTGATTGGGGCTCATCCAGTTTTTATTATCCAATGATTGCACGTTGACTAATAGGACGGATGGTAGAGGCAGGTTACCCACTCGCTGTCGTATTCTTATAATGCATCCTCAACCTACGGCCCCTATATCTCCCTCTCTTCTTCATGCGAATTACGGTGATTGGGGCCTTGTCCAGTGTCTGAAGTAAAAACCTTTGCGTCCGATTCATCAAAGAAAAAATCTTTGTGCAAGATTTAAGAACTACAAAGAATAATGCAGATAATGCTGTGGTGGAGGCCTGAAGTACAACCCTCCAGACCTGGGTTCACCTGTTTTATTTATTTTTTACTTCAGTTTATTTTAGTAAATACTTCCTTAACACTTATTTTTGTTCACTGCATTGTTGGTAAGACTTTCACTGTAAGGTCTACCTACACCTGTTGTATTTGGCGCATGTGACAAATAAAATGTGATTTTTGATTTGTCTGAGTTATTGGACATTTTAAGACTCAAATTCCCTCCATCTCCATTTCAGCATCCAGCTATCAACTGAAGGTGCCATAATTATACATAAATATACATACAGATATGATGAGAAAAGATCACCATGCTAGATCAGTAGAAGGTATATAAAGAGGTTTATAGTGGGGGTAGGTTTACATAGGCCTCAGCTGCCATAGGCCACTAATGGTGTCTATAGAACCACGAGTCATTCCTTACCCTCAGGTGACTGCCTGCAGCTGGGGAGAGCGGGAGGGAGGGAGAGCTCAAACACACTTGTACATGCACATTCATTCTTGCTCGCTCACACACACACACAACACACCGGTGTGCCAGCTTAAGAAATATACTTCTGTCTCAAGAGGCTAGTGACTAGGCTGTGTCACCAGCATTGACAATGTAAATCCCCTCAAATGATGCGGTGGACATGTGCTCCCAATTTTGTTGCCCGCCACAACTCATTACTGTTCTCTAATATTGACTCTCCCCAGAGTGCACACAATCGCTAACAAGACACACACACAACCATGTATATACACTCGGACTGTTCTCTTTCTCATGCACATTTACTACACATTAAATGTGAGTCAGAAGCCTGGTTTGAGTTAGGGCAGAATGTAAACCTCTTATCAGCAGCTAATTGAATACAACATGTGGTCTGGAAAATACACAGAGCGCTCACTGGCTACCATGTCTGAATCCACTGAAAACATGATTGCTTCACCTTTCAGTGCTTTTATCGCAAATGGATCCCCGTGTGTTCTATTGCGCCTCTGGGTCTTTTGACATAGTGTTTTAGATAAAAGCATCTTCACTGCAATATCTATAAAGCATATTTCCATTTGAATGAGCATGACGTACATGAGAGCTGTATGTAGGATTATTACGTCATATTGATTTTTTAAACTTTTGATTGAAGAAGGGAATGTGTGTTTTCATGTTATTGTTTGTAAAGCACCATTACATTAGAGAACTGCTCATCTGTCTTCTCTGCTCACTGAGTCATGTCAACTCCCTTACTCAGTCCAGTCGATTCAGGTCAATAGGGAGGATGACACACTTAATACATTTGGTGAAGCAGCAACTTGGGCTCTCACTCCACTGTAGCCAATAAAGGGAAAATGTATAGTATACAAAAGTACAACTGTGTTTGAAGTTTACCCAGGACTTGTAATCAACAATGGTGTCAACTGGGGTTAAACTTAGATGATAGACTACAGGACATGCATTCAGAGCTGTTAAATCAAGATGAGTCGATTGTTTACACACAACTTTCATTTACCAATGTTAATTTAGCAGAATATTGTTGTCTAATGTTAATCTAGTGCCGTCACATTTCACCCCAGATGGCCTGCTTAGGCTCCTTCCAAAGACTAATAGCTGATTTATGCTCGATCCTACAATGCTGTCCCGAGGCGCCGTATGGAGGGTGTGACGCAATTGCGGCGCCTGCGGAGGCCAAATCGAGCTCCATATGGCGATGCCATGCACCTCCTAATTTTAACAATGCAGAGCTCCGCAAAGCATAAGTAGTATGAATGACTTGACTTCT
Source organism: Oncorhynchus nerka (assembly GCF_034236695.1). Taxonomy (NCBI): domain Eukaryota; kingdom Metazoa; phylum Chordata; class Actinopteri; order Salmoniformes; family Salmonidae; genus Oncorhynchus; species Oncorhynchus nerka. The sequence continues at coordinate 40,996,201 of NC_088420.1, read as the reverse complement.
ACAGAGGCCGTATCGCAGCAAATGCTGTATGGCCACTGCAAATGACAGATTGACCTTACCTTGCAGAGTCTTTAACTCTAAATTAGTGGGATTTTTCATTCAAAGCAATAGCCTGCAGTGTTTCCTCCCGCTCAGCCAATTTAGCTCTCATTGTGTTAATGAAAAAGCGATGTGTTGACTTCGATGGGGTTCAACAGAGTAGTATTGAACAGCACTCTGCTCTAGCTCTGTGTGTGTTGATGCCTAGGTTTATTTAAGTGATGCTAACAGAAGCTCTGGTGTGAAGCCCTTTTAGTAAAGCAGTTGGGGTGTTGACAGTATGAACTCTTGAGTGAGGATTGCCTTTAGAATGTTAACCATGTCATGTTGGAGGGAGGTTGTCAGCATTTCAACATTACAGTATGGACTTCATGGTTCAACGATATCACTGGAACTGCTAGAAACCGGATTTGATAGATATGATTGAGCCAGCATCACCTCTAGACAGTAGATCATTGCTTTGAGTTAGGGCAGAATGTAAACCAGTTTATCCCTGACAATCTCATTTTAGAGTAAGTCCAGAGGATCATCTGACTACATTAGATGACTGACTAAATGCTGATCTCTTCTCTCCAGGCACTGGCCCAGAAGGCTCGAAATGGGAAGCTGCTTCCTCATGAGTACCAGGGAGGCTCCTTCAGGTAAACACAACATGCCCTTGCTATTGGGCTAGGAATTGCCAGGGGCATCACGATACGATGATATCGTGATATTTAGGTGCCGATACGAAATGTATTGCGATGGGATACTGTGATTTTTATAGTGACTTGACATTCCAAACATATTGCTCACAATACATTGCCTTCATAAAGTATTCATACCCCTTGCTTAGTCCACATTTTGTTGTTGCAGCCTTAATTCAAAATGGATTAAGTATATATATTTTTTTCAACCATTTACACACAATGCCCCATAATGAAAACATGTTTTTAGACATGTTTGCAAATGTATTGAAAGTGAAATACAGATGTCTAATTTACCACCAAGACTCTTTCTAGAGCTGGCCGGGGGAGAAGGGCCTTCGTCAGGGAGATGACCAAGAACCCAATGGTCACTCTGACAGAGCTCCAGAGTTCCTCTGTGGAGATGGTTGTCCTTCTGGAAGGTTCTCCCATCTCTGCAGCACTCCACCAATCAGGCCTTTATGGTAGAGGGCCAGACGGAAGCCACTCTTCAGTAAAAGGCACATGACAGCCCGCTTATAGTTACCAAAAGTCACCTAAAGGACTCGGACCATGAGAAACAAATTTCTCTGGCCTGATAAACCACAATTGAACTATTTGACCTGAATGCCTTGCATCATGTTAGGAGGAAACCTGGCACCATCCTTTCGGTGAAGCATGTTGGTGGCATCATCATGCTGTGGGGATGTTATCCAGCGGCAGGGACTGGGAGAGGCTTCAGCTGCTATAGGCCACTAATACAACCCTACAGACCTGGGTTCACATGTTTTATTTATTTTTTACTTCAGTTTATTTTAGTAAATACTTTCTTAGCACACTAGTCAGGATATAGGGAAAGATGAGCGGAGCAAAGTACAGAGAGATACTTGATGGAAACCTGCTCCAGAGCGCTCAGGACCTCAGACTGGGGCGAAGCTTCACCTTCCAACAGGACAACTCTAAGCAAACAGCCAAGGCAATGCAGGAGTGGCTTCGGGACAGGTCTCTGAATGTCCTTGAGTGGCCCAGCCAGAGCCTGGACTTGAACCCGATTGAACATTAATGGAGTTACCTGAAAGTAGCTGCACAGCGATGCTCCATCCAACCTGACAGAGCTTGAGAGGATCTGCAGAGAAGAATGGGCGAAACTCCCCAAATGCAGATGTGCCAAGCTTGTAGCGTCAAACCCAAGAAGACTCTAGACTAATCGCTGCCAAAGGTGCTTCAACAAAGTACTGAGTAAAGGGTCTGAATATTTATGTAAATGTTATACTTCAGGGTATTCTTCTCACTATGTCATTATGGGGTGTAGATTGATTCAAATATATATGTGTGTGTTTGTGTGTATTTCATCCATTTTAGAATAAGGCTTTAACAAAATGTAGAACAAGTCAAGGGGTCTGAACTCTTACCGAATGCACTTTATAAGCACTTTATTTCTCTCCTGAACTTATTTACACTTGCCATAACAAAGGGGTTGAATATTTATTGACTGAAGACATCTTTTCGTATTTTGTTAATTTTGAAAACATAATTCCACTTTGACATTATAGGGTATAATGTCTAGGCCAGTGACGCATCTGAATTTAATACATTTTTAAGTCAGGCGGTTACATAAAATGTGGAAAAAGTCAGGGGGTGTGAATTCTTTCTGAAGGCACTACTACGTCTGCTGCAGAGGAACAAGAGAGCCATGACAAAAAAAAGTTCTGAGCAGTCATGTAAATATAAGTGATGGCTCCATATTTCAAAAGATGGAAAGCAAGCTATGAAGAAAGTTTCGGTGCAGGTACAGCCAACAAGCACAAATATAATATTGCGATGCAGTGCCCTAGACCACTGCGCCACCCGGGAGGCCCCCGAGGTGTACAGTTTTAACTTGTTTGTATAGCGAGTTAAATTAACAAATATGGATTGGCAATCAAAATTGGCAAACGCAAAAAATCTCTCCTCACATCAACCCTCAGCACTTTGACGCACAGTCTGGGTATTTATATGCTGACCTAGAGCATCTTGTTATTGGTCAATACTCCTGTCCACCGTTGATTGGCAGATGTGTGAAGTAAATGTGCGTGCCCACGGAACAGTTTTTCTAGATGGAGGGAGAGACATCCGCATGAGCTCAGTCAGACACATAAAGGGATGCACGTGTAATTATTGAACTGGGAACATTTTCACGCAGGGAGAAATTTTCCAGCATGATGTCACAATTCGAACGATTGGGAACTATTTCACGGGGGAAGATTTGTACATGGCACAAGGCATGAGGTAATAATTCCTGTATAGTTCAGTGGTCTGCTGATAGGGAAGCAGTCCTAAATGTCCTGCTATTAGTTATAACCCAGACCCATAAAATATCTAGACCATATATTATGCATATTCTACATTATCACATGCAGGCATGAAGAGAATATGTGAACAGACGACAAGAGCCATAAATTACATGGCCATCCATTCCAGTGGAGGGAGGGCGGGCTGTTTTAATGCATTCAAATTAATGGGGTCTTTTAGACATAAATGGGTTTTTTGTCTCGGAGAGGAGGATAATTCATTCCTATAGAGGATGTGAGCTCTTTCTATCTCTCCTTGAAGATATACTCAGCAAATAAAGAAACGTCCCTTTTTCAGGACCCTGTCTTTCAAAGATCATTCGTAAAAATCCATTTATAACTTCACATTAACCAGCACCTGTGGAACTGTCGTTAAGACACCAACTTTATCCATTCGTCCATCCATCCCCAAGGCCTGTATGTCATTAAGCCACACAGCAAATTGCCTATGGATGTTATTGCTCACCAGACACAGAGCTAGGATGGTCTCTCTGTGTTCGCCTCTGTTGTTACAAGTGGCACATTGTCTTTGTCTTTTGAGGAAATGTTCCCTCTGGTGTCCTCTTGTATTCAGTTTTAATTCACCTATATTCACCTATATATTCCACTGCTCTGTTGTATTCTGTTTTAATTCACCTCTCACCCTTCTTTACGATGTGAGTGTATGTTGTATTGAATGTATTAGTAACAGGGAATCTGTAGTAAAAAGGCCCCGTTATCTCTGACTGTAATCTCCCCTTGGTTAATTGTATATCCATTGTCTCCTATCTCTCTCATTTCCCTCCCTTCTCTCACCACCCTTCTTTCTTTCTCACACGCCTTCATACCTCCCCCTCATTCTCCTATCTCTCCTTCCCCTATTTATTCCTCCCGATTCCTCACAAATCAAATGAGCTTTATTGGCATGAAAGATTAAATCTCTCTCTCTCGCTCTCTCTGACAGTATTTCTAACCTGGGAATGTTTGGCATCAGTGAGTTCAGTGCAGTGATCAACCCTCCCCAGGCGTGTATCCTGGCTGTGGGAACATCAAGGGCTGTGCTGCATCTGACCGAGGAGACCGGTGCCCTGAGCACCCAACAGCTGATGACCGTCACCCTGTCCAGCGATGGGCGCCTTGTGGACGACGAGCTGGCATCACGCTTCCTGGACAAGTTCCGTGCCAACCTGGAGCGGCCACAGCGCATGACACTGAACTGAGAGGGGGATGAAGAGGAAGTGAAGGAGAGCAAGGGAAACACTTCCATCATGAAGCCTATTTCATGCTTGTAAGAGAAGCGGTCAGACAGTTAATTTAAGTTCATTTTAACTAAATGACCATTGTCAATGCACATTTCAATGTTAGGTGTGCTATTGGCCTGTACATAGTATATAGTCGTTTTGACTGTTTATGACCTATGCTATGTCCGGATCATCACTCCTAAGGCTTTGGGATGGAGGTGTGTAAGTGTACTATTGCTGCAGAGGTCTATGTTCTGTAGTGGAGCCCCAGACAAATGTTACCATAACAGGGTACGTCTCAGTTAACCTGAGGGAGGTGGGAGCTGCATGGGAGATATTCTAACACACCATGTTGGTATCTAAAGTGGCTATTCCAGTCCCATATATCAAGTCCCAATGCAACGACCCATGTCACAATTAGTTCTCATTCTTTCACCTGGATAATTCTAACATGTTTTTGTACATTTCTTTTGTGTTTATTATGGGCCATCAAAGCACTGCATTTCTTCTGTGCAACTCATTCTACCCCTGACAGAGTGAGTGGCACTTTGAAATTCCTCTGAACATTCTGACTGTTGTGATTTTTGGGTCTCCTGATAGGTTGAGGAAAGCAAACAAGTCCACTGATATCTCTCACGATTGTGCGTATGAAAGGTTTTAACTTATTTAAATACAAATATAGTCTATCATAACCATCCCCAAAACAGATATATATATTGACAAAGCAAACCAATAAATTGCATTCAACTCACAAAAGGCCTACTGTTCTGTGTTTTATTTACCAATGTCTCCTCCATCCTGTCTTATCTAATCCTCTCCAGTGTAAATACAGATGTGTCTGGGTCTGTGTGTGCTTAATTGGAATCTGAAGCCAGAGATTTGCATAGAAACCAATTAGAATAATTTGCTGGCTAGAGAGGGGTGTTAAGCCTCCGGCGGCAGATGGATTTGCGCTCTAAGTATGTTTAGAACAGCTGTTTTACATGTGTGTGTCAGCACTGGTGGGGCACTGTATCCTCCATAAACACACAGACACTGTATAACATTTCCAGTGTGTCCAATGACATCAGTATCCCACTCCCTTTACCCCAACAGAGCTCATCTTTGTTAAATCAGAGGTGCTCAATATAAGTTTGACTTGGAGATCTGAGGTGTTCCCGGATTCATCTTATCCCCCCTTGTGAGAGATCACATGGCCTGGAGGATGACTCTGGGACCTGCTCCGTTGACACACAATGTGAGAAGCGCTTTTAAACAGGTCGTACATACGTGCACTTGTCCAATGAGAATCAAATCAAATGTATTTATATAGCCCTTCGAACCTCAGCTGATATCTCAAAGTGCTGTACAGAAAGCCAGCCTAAAACCCCAAACAGCAAGCAATGCAGGTGTAGAAGCACGGTGGCTAGGGAAAAAATCCCTAGAAAGGCCAAAACCTAGGAAGAAACCTAGAGAGGAATCAGGCTATATGGGTGGCCAGTCCTCTTCTGGCTGTGCCGGGTGGAGATTATAACACAACATGGCCAAGATGTTCAAATGTTCATAAATGACCAGCATGGTCAAATAATCACAGGCAGAACAGTTGAAACTGGAGCAGCAGCACGGCCAGGTGGACTGGGGACAGCAAGGAGTCATCATGTCAGGTAGTCCTGAGGCATGGTCCTAGGGCTCAGGTCCTCCGAGAGAGAGAAAGAAAGAGAGAATTAGAGAGAGTGTACTTAAATTCACACAGGACACTGGATAGGACAGGAGAAGTACTCCAGATATAACAAATTGACCCTAGCCCCCCGACACAAACTACTGTAGCATAAATACTGGAGGCTGAGACAGGAGGGGTCAGGAGACACTGGCTCCATCCAAGGACACCCCCGGACAGGGCCAAACAGAAAGGATATAACCCCACCCACTTTGCCAAAGCACAGCCCCCACACCACTAGAGGGATATCTTCAACCACCAACCTACCATCCTGAGACAAGGCTGAGTATAGCCCACAAAGTTCTCCGCCACGGCACAACCCAAGGGGGGGCGCCAACCCACTTTTATTATTATTATTATTATTTATTATACACTTTTCGTTACAGCACCCATACTCTCAAACATTCCTTTACACGCTATCTATCCCTAAACACGCTACCTATCGATCAAATTGATTTATAAAGGCCTTTTTACACCAGCATATGTAATGTACATTATATTTTGCCATCTGAACAGCCTCAATGCATTGGGGAATGGACTCTACAAGGTGTCGGAAGCGGTTCACAGGGATGCTGGCCCGTGTTGACTCCCAATGCTTCCCACAGTTGTCAAGTTGGCTGGATGTCCTTTGGGTGGTGGACCATTCTTGATACACACGGGAAACTGTTGAGTGTGACAAATGCACTCAAATCGTGTGCCTGGCACATACTACCATAACCTGTTCAAAGGCACTTAAATATTTTGTCTTGCCCAGTAACCCTCTCTCTGAATGGCACACTTACACAATCCATTTCTCATGGCTTAAAAATAATTTAACTTGTTTCCTCCCCTTCATCTTCACTGATTTGATGTGGATTTAACAAGTGACATCAGTAAGGGATCATAGTATTCACCTATGTCATGGAAAGAGCAGGTTTGTAATGTTTGTGTACTCAGTGTATATGTCATTGTCTTTCAGGAAATTGCTGATTCTATCTACTGTAGGCACAGGAAATTCAGACACTTGCTATATTCAGAAAGGCTATAGTATTCCATGTGTTTCAAAGGAGAAATGAACACACCAATGAAACATGAAATCCACTAAAATTATACTGGTTACAATTACCAGGACCCAATTAAGAGTCCCCTCCTAAAAGGCAACACCAATGCATAACCCAGGGTCCTTCCCACTATTTCACCGGTGACAGTGCTGTTTCCATCGCTCACACTGCATACAACCACACTACAATGGCCGTGGTGAGAGAACATTTTGTTCTTCCTTTGAGGTTGGCTGGAGCCGTTGCTTTGGAAGCAGGGAAAGATGTGTGCATTCTGTGTTTGGGGGAGATAGACAAGCGGGGGTTCAGGGGGCACACAGGCAATTGGCACCACACAGCTGCTTTCTACAGTGTGCCCACTGTTCTTCCACCCATTTCCACACACACCCAGCCACTGTCTCCTAGTTACCACGGTGATGGAAGGTGCGCTAAAGAAAGAGAAAAGAACAAACACCTCTGAACATTTCAGCTGGAGTTATAACAACCTCGCTACAATATAGGGAAAATACTCCTGTTACAGAATGACAGCTATTCTGTTCCCACTGTCCCTATCTCACACACAACCATGAAAGGCCAGCTTAATATTTTGTGGTGTTCAGCTATTGTTTTTGACAGTGCCTTACCATATGATATTTTCTGTATACAGAATATGTGCAAGACGTTCTATGTGGTATAGCTTTGCTTTTTACACAGGATGAAATATGCTATTACCCTAAATCCCCCAATAGCCAAAATAATCTCCATCCTCATCTCTGCCAATTGAAAATTTTACCCATGAATTCCATAGTAATGGTCTCATATCCCCTCCATTGTGCAGGCTGCTGCATAGTATATATGGATGCAGGGGAGGCAGCAGCTGTTGCATGCATGTACAGTAGGTCTGAGTCCACCTATGACAACCATTGGCCCATAGATTAGATTGGGCCAAAGGTCTGATTCGACAACCAGGGGAGCGGCTGTGGAGGGGGTCCACCAAAGACTCTGTGTCATACCAGGGAGATTCACAGGATGGAGAGGGGGTGGTCATTGCTCCTAAATTATGAGTTTATACATCCTTTCACAACCATTGTTTGGATGCCATATGAGGAAGGCACCTACCACAGAACCTTGGCACTAGACCGTTGGAAGTGTTGGTAACATGGATACATTCACATTAGGAACTAATGTACTTGTTCTGGGAAAATACATTTTTAGGTTGCTGAGAACGTTTTAAGGTATTTTGAGTTATATCCTTAAATCTTTCAATAACATTTCCAGCTTATTTTGGGTTAACTGTTTTGAACACCAAGCACAGATAGGACAGACACATGGAAGTTAATTTGCTTAGGCATTAATTACATTTTACTCATTTATCAGACACTCTTGTCCAGAGTGGCTTACTGTAGTGATTTCATACATTTTCATACTTCGTTTTACTGTACTCGTCCCCCATGGAAATTGAACCCACAGCCCTGGCGTTGCAAGCACCATGCTCTACCAACTGAGCCACACAGGACTATTAATCATGCTAACATATACATTTTTATTGTGGCACAATGTCAGTGAGATTCAACCCTGTCATCTTCTGTTCTCTAGCCATGGAATTAGTCCACTACGCCACCAAGATAAAGCAAGTTTGCTATGTATTTTATTTTATTCCTCATACAAGCTGTTCATTTTAGGCTATTCAAACAGACCCCATTTCAAAGGAATCAAACCTTCATCAAGATCAGGTGTGGCCAATTAGTGAGCGCAGCCAACACACTTTAACATCATAGGGCAGTGGCTCTGAATCCTGTTCCTAGGCCCCAAATTGGTGCACATTTTTGTTTTTTCCCTAGCACTACATACCTGATTCAAATAATAAAAGTCTGATGGTGAGTTGATGATTTGGATCAGGTGTGTAGTGCTAGGGCAAAAACAAAAATGAGAGAGGAACTAGAGATTTTTGTTGTTGACAACAGATGTATATGTTTTAAATAACATTCTTAGAACATTCTTTGAATATTACTAATGTCGTCTTGTGGTTTATGTGCTGAAGTACTGAAATTCCCACTAGAAATTATGTTTCTGAACGTTCTGAGAACATGCCTTTAAATAGAAGCATGAAAAAACCTGTAGAAAATGCTCAAGTACTGAAATTCCCACAGAATAACTTTGTTTCTTTACATTCGCTGAACTATTTCATAACATTCCCAATGCCAAATCAGTTGGAGAATTTTCCTAGAACATTACCAACATTGAAATTATATGTAACCATGTTTAAACTTGTAGGAAACGTTCTGTTAAAGTAACCTAGAAAACAATGCTTTTTTTGTAAAGTTGCTTAAATGTGCTGAGAATGTTCCAAAGCCAAGTAAACATCCTTCCCCAGAAAGTAGTGGGAAGGTTGGATGCAAAATAACCATAAGACAACCATGCTATAAGAAACATATGGCTCTTAGAACATTATGGGCTAGCTGGGTAGTTATGACCAAAGGATTTTGACATTTTGCCAGCCTCCTGCCAAAGTGACATTTCCTTCCCTGAGCAGAGGCTGCCTTTCTCTGTCATTACATTGTTGTAGATGCTCTTATCCAGAGCAACTTACAGTAGTGAGTGCTTACATTTTCATACTGGCACCCCCATGGGAATCAAACCCACAACCCTGGCATTGCAAGCACAATGCTCTACCAACTGAGCTACATGGAAAATACAGCCCAATACCCAGAACATCTGGAGTCAGGCACCGCTCGCTGTAGAGGAACACGTCCGGCTGTTTTAGAAGATACATGGTTTTGATGAAATGAGAGCTGAGTCTTAAGGAAGGAGAGCATGGTGTAGTGTCTGGGGTGTAGGGCTGGAGGGCAGACTTACAAACACACAGCATGGAGAGTCACATGACATCAGTAATACCACTGACAGTTGCCATGGAGACAGAAGAGGGCCAATACTGTCATGGTGTGATGGTTTGGCTATTATACTAGTGTCCAGATGTCCTTCTTATCCAACTTATGATGGGTGTGTGCACATATGTACGTGCGTACATGTGACCATGAGAGTTTTGCAGCTTTGGTTAAAGGGATCTAACATAATGGAGATGTTTGATTACAGACCCAATGGGGAACATGCAGGCCAGGCAGACAGCCTGCTGCTCATTGTGATGTGGGGGAAAAATAAACTTCCTTCGGCAGTGGAAGCTGGGGGGGAGGCTTCTTTCAACATTGGGAGAGAGAGACGGAGACAGACAGAGGGATGAACTCCACCACTCTACACCGCCCCACGCCCCTCTCTCTCCCTCGGCTCTACCACTCCAACCCACTCTCTCTCCCTCCACCTTACCCCTCCCTGTTCCCCCACCCACTGAGCTTCATCAAAGCAGTGAACCATAAATTCATGTCTTAACAGGTCCAGGCATTCAGAAGAGGTCTATATTTTTCATATTTGCCCATAATCAAACAAAAAATTCTCATCCAGTGGTGACGCTCCTAGTGGCTGGTGATTTTAATGCAGGAAAATTGAAACCCATCTTACCTCATTTCTGCCAGCATGTCACGTGTGGAACTAAATGCTTGAGCTAGTAATAGGTATTGGGGAAGCTTTCTCTTTTGTGGTTGACACTGTGCTTCTGGTTTGATGTACTCAATTGGGGCGAGAGCAGGTTGTTATTTGTCCATAATTGGTTGACTGTTTGACTATGGCAACATTGAGGAATTCTTCCAAGTCCCGAGGGAGGAGTATCTGGATTGCTATATTAAAGACCAATTGTTAGGAATTGCGTAACGTTGATATTGATGATAAATGTCTGACTAGATGGTTAAGTCCATACTAACGGCCAACTTGATCAAATCCAGCATTCAAATGGGGTCATTTTCTTCTGGTTTTGCTACATTTCGGTCCACAGCAACTGCCCCTAATCCTGTCTTATTTTTTGAACAGCAAAAGGAAATCTTGCTACAACTAGAGCATGATAGGCTGAAACAGCAACACACCTTGAAGGATGAAAGGCTTAAACAAGAAACGGAGTGTGTCAAACTGACGCCGCAACAAGTGCGTTTTAGATTTGGTCAGAGATGGTAAGCTCTCTGACATGTCTCTTAATGACAGTTATGATGATTTCTCCAGAGGTCGTGCTCAGCTTTCCTTCGACGTAGCTGGAAACTTGAGGATCCTGCCGAAATTCAGTGGAAAGCAACCTGAGATTTCTTTTACTGTTTGAAAGGGTACCTGTTTCCAGGAATTGGCCTGACACCGACGGTACATTGATGTTGCAATGTGTGCTAAATGGGAAAGCACAAGAGGCCTGTTGGCTCTTAATGTTGCTGACAGCCAGAACTATGGAAGAGTTGAAGCTGCTGTGTTGCACACCTATGAGTTAGTTCCTGAAGCGTATCACCAGCGGTTTAGAACCTGGATAAAAGCTGACAGACTTATGTTGAGTTCACACGGGATTTGCACACCCAGTTTAACCGATGGTTCATTTCGTTGGATGGTACAACCTATGAGCAGTTGTGCAGCTTAGTTGTGCTGGAGCAGTTCTGTCTCTGATCGCCTTGCCACATACATAAATGAGCATAATGTACAGACCGCCTCTGAGGCTGCCATGTTGTGCTGATGCATGTGCTGACACATAAAGATTACTCTGGGGAACCCTGTCTTCGCAATTAGGGTCGCAGGGAGAGTTTTGTGACAAAAATGATTTTCTACTGGGCCTGATCTTGTCTCAAGGAGTTGACTGTGGTTCCGATGTGAAATCAGATCATGGAAAAATCTGCAATTATTACCATGGTAAAGGTCATTGGAAAAAGGAATGCCCTGACCTTAAGAGTTAAAGCTAGGCCTTCTGGGGTTAATGCGCCCGTAAAGCCTACGGCATTAGCAGCACTTGCTTTTAAGGTAAAGGATTCAATTGTTCCATCTCAGGACCAGTTAAAAGAACCATTGGGTATGGTTGACAGTGCACCCATCTATTCATCATTCGTTAGAGGGTTACGTATCGCTGATAGTTAACCAAGAGAGGGTCCCAGTTAAAGTCCTGCGAGACACTGGTGCTTCAATCTTTCATTCTGTAGTCAGTGCTCCATTTTTATCCAGAGACGGACACAGGACACCGTGTCTTGCTCCGAAGGATAGGTTTGTATATTTTGTCTGTCCCTTTACACAAACTTGTGCACTCGACAGATCTGGTACAAGGTGAGGTCATCATAAGAGTGCATCCCTCATTGTCTGACGAAGGAGTGTTGGTGATTCTAGGTTATTACCTTGCCAGTGTGTGGGTCTGGCAAGGTGGATTACCACCTCCCATAGTTTCCATGCCTTCGGCCCATCTCAGAGGTGCCAGATGAAAGTGCTCAGAGTTTCTCCAAAGTGTTTACTGCTTGTGCCGCGACTCTTGCAATGAGCCATGCTGAGTCCATGTCTGACTCTGGTGTAGAGGCCAGCGAGGTGGCGGACTATTCTGTAACTTTTATGCCTGACCTTCCTTCCTTTGTCTGATCCTCCCAAAATGTATACAGCCATATACAGTGGTACGTCAGGTTTCGGAGTTAAACTATGTGGTTGCAAATCCACAAAGGAAAAGGGCTAAACAGCTCTGTCATGTGAATTTGTTGAAGCCTTACTATGCAGTGTCCAAAACAGAGGTTGATGCGGTGTGTGTCTGTACCTTCAAGCTTTTCCCCTGGAGATTCGTCATTAAGGGGGAGGACAATGTTTTGGTGGATGCTTTGTCCCGTCTGCCCTCTCCTTAGCCGTCATGTTTAATACTGAATGTTCTATGACAATTTGGTCTCCTCTCTCTTGGTCTCTCTCTTCCTCTCCTTTTCTAAATTTGCATCCAGCTGTAGGTGTGGGTTGAGTTAAGTGGTGGACCAGGATGGTTGGATGTCCAGGGAGTGTGCAAGTATATTTGTATTGTCTATTGCTTGTACATACACGTGATTTTAAGAGGTTTGTATATGTTGGTTTGGCCCATCGCGGGTTATCTGTATTTCCATACCCCCTTCTTGTTCTATTTAGCCTGACCTTCGGCTTGCAAGGTATGTTGTCACGACATCCGCCGAAGTCGACTCCTCCCCTTGTTCAGGCGGCGGTCGATGTCACCGGTCTTCAAGCCATCGCCGCACCACTTTTCATTGTTCCCTGGTTAGCTCGTCATGACCCCACTATTTCATGGCAACAGAGGGCTCTCACGGGGTGGTCGCAAGAGTGCTCGGGGAGGTGTGTAGAGGTTTCCATTGGTGCTACCACAGTGGAAAGTCCAGACCAGGTCACCACCATGTGGATCCCCCCTGAATATGCCGATTTAGCTCTCACCTTCTCCAAAAAGAAGGCGACTCATTACCACCCCATCGACAGGGGGATTGTGCGATAAATCTCCTGGTAGACGCCGCACTTCCGAGGAGTCATGTGTATCCCCTGTCACAAGCGGAGATGGCGGCTATGGAGACATATGTCTCTGAATCCCTGCGTCAGGGGTGCATTCGGTCCTCCACTTCACCCACCTCCTCGAGTTTATTTTTTGTAAAGAATAAGGAGGGAGGTCTGCACCCGTGTATTGACTGGTGCGTATCTTGGAGGGAGACGAGTGGAAGACGGCGTTCAGTACCACCTCAGGGCATTATGAGTACCTCGTCATGCCGTACGGGTTGATGAATGCTCCATCAGTCTTCCAATCCTTTGTAGACAAGATTTTCAGGGCCTTGCCCAGGCAGGGTGTAGTGGTGTATATCGATAACGTTCTGATATACTCCGCTATACGCGCCGAGCATGTGTCCCTGGTGCGCAGGGTGCTTGGACGACTGTTGGAGCATGACCTGTATGTCAAGGCTGGGAAATGCCTGTTCTTTCAGCAGGCCATCTCCTTCCTAGGGTATCGCATTTCCACCTCAGGGGTGGAGATGGAGAGTGACCGCATTTCAGCCATTTCAGTGCGTAATTGGCCGACTCCCACCACGGTAAAGGAGGTGCAGCTGTTTTTAGGGTTTGCCAATTACTACCGGATTTATCTGGGGTTTTGGACGGCTGGTGGCTGCCATTACATCACTGCTGAAGGGGGATCCTGTACGTTTGCAGTGGTCGGCGGAGGCGGACAGGGCTTTTGGGCACCTAAGGGCTCTGTTTACCTCGGCTCCCGTGCTGGCCCATCCGGATCCCTCTTTGGCATTCATAGTGGAGGTGGACGATCCCGAGGCTGGGATCGGAGCTGTGCTCTCTCTGCACTCGGGCATGCCACCGAGCGGAACTATGATGTGGGGGACTGGGAGCTGTTGGCTGTGGTTAAGGCTTTGAAGGCATGGAGACATTGGCTTGAGGGGGCTAAAAACCCTTTTCTCATCTGGACTGACCACCGCAACCTGGAGTACATCCGGGCAGCGAGGAGACTATTACTAGCCCACTCAGGCAAGGTGGGCCATGTTTTTTTACCTGTTTTGTGTTCACCCTGTCCTACAGACCAGGTTCTCAAAATGTGAAGGCAGACGCACTGTCCCGGCTGTATGACACGGAGGAGGCCCATGGATCAGACTCCCATACTCCCGGCCTTCTTCCTGGTAGTGCCGGTCGTGTGGGAGCTGGACGCGGACATTGAGCAGGCGTTACGTACAGAGCCCGCTCCCCTACAGTGTCCCGCTCCCCTCCCTCACAGGGAAACACCACTATCCTGGTCGTTGTGGGTCGTTTCACTAAGTCCTGTCGTCTCCTCCCTCTGCCCGGTCTCCCTACGGCCCTAGAGAATGCGGAGGCCTTGTTTAAGCACGTCTTCCGCCACTACGGGGTGCCTGGGGATATAGTGTCTGATCGAGGTCCCCAGTTCACTTTGAGAGTCTGGAGAGCATTCATGGAACGTCTGGGAGTCTCGATCAACCTTACCTCAGGTTTTCACCCCGAGAGTAATGGGCAGGTGGAAAGAGTGAACCAGGATGTGGGCAGGTTTCTGCGGTCTTATTGCCAGGACTGGCCTGGGGGAGTGGGCAGCTTCCGTGCCCTGGGCAGAGATGGGGCAGAACTCGATCCGCCACTCCTCCACTAACCTTTCCCCCTTCAAGTGCGTATTGGGGTACCAGCCGGTTCTGGCGCCATGGCATCAGAGTCAAAAAAACAGCGCGGACTGTCACCCCAGTGAGGCCCCGGACTGGGTCTGGCTCTCGACCCGAAACCCGCCCCTCCGTCTACCCTGCCGGAAGCTGAGTCTGCGGTTTGTGGGGCCATTTAAAGTCCTGAGGAGAGTGAACGAGGTGTGTTACAGGTTACAGCTTCCCCCCGATTACCGAATTAACCCCTCGTTCCATGTGTCTCTCCTCAGGCCAGTGGTGGTTGGTCCGCTCCAGGAGTCTGAGGTACGGGGATCTTCCTCCGCCCCCTCTGGACATCGAGGGGGCCCCGGCGTACTCCGTTCGGTCCATCCTGGATTCGAGACGTTGGGCAGAGGGGCCTTCAATACCTCGTGGAGTGGGAGGGGTACGGTGCGGAGGAGAGGTGCTGAGTTCCGGTGGAGGACCTGTTGGACCCTTCAACGCTGCCAGAGTTCCACCATCTCCAGCCGGATCGCCCTGGAGCCTCGCCCTCCTTGTCGTCCCGAGGCCGGTGTCGGCATGCTGCTGGAGCCGTGCGCAAAGGCGGGGTACTGTCACGACTACCACCGAAGTCGGCTCCTCTCCTTGTTCGGGCGGCGTTCGGCGGTCGACCTTTTCATTGTTCCTTTTGTTTTGTCTTGTTTCCCCGCACACCTGGTTTACATTCCCTAATCACACTACATATATATTCCCTCTGTTCCCCCCCCCCATGTCTTTGTGTGGAATTGTTTTGTTATGTGTTTTGTGTGACATGCCAGGCTGGTTTTTCCCCTGGTTTTTACCGTGTTTAACCCGAAGTGTGTTTAATTGTTAAACATTTGCGTAATTACAAAACCATGGTAATGTTACACAATGTGCTGTTATGCAACCATAAGTTTTGTTACAATGTGGACAATATAAAGATTTCTGTTAACAAGTTTCACCGAGCTCGCTAACTGGGGTACCTATTGTAACTTGTGAGTACTTGGGACAGTGTTTGAGTGAGTTTCTATGTGCTCGAACAGGTGCCTGAGAGCTGTGACTGTGCACGCAGCACCTGTTATTTCTTATTGCCGCTCTCTTTTGCCTGACCTTCGGCATTGCAAGGTGCCTGAGAGCTGTGACTGTGCCAAGGGCTAAAATATTGTGTGTTGTCTCTTCGTGTGCAGGGCAAATAAAAATAATCCAACCAGCAGACATTCAGCTGTGGCAGTGTCCTAATTCAAAGTAGACAACGCAGAATGAGCCACGCTATAACAGCTCAAGCCGACCACCAGAGACGTGCATGTGAATGAGGTGCGCGATCTGCGCATGCGCACTTGTTGATGGTTTGCTATAAATGAATATATACTGTAAATACAGAAGGTGAATGTAGCATATTCACTAGATAAGGGTATTTGTGTGTTTCGAAGGAATTTGTTTATTGCAACAACAAAAAAATGTATTTAAGTGCAGTAAATTACAGTGTATTTTAGTGCTCTATTGAGCCATGGAAGACTCTCAAGTCCATAAAATGAGTTATGCTGGGGATTTTAGTGTGGGTAGAGGGAGGGGTGTCCTTGCATTTACACCAATTGTACAGTCAGCTCCTGGGAGCATTTGCAGGTCCTGAGTTTACAAGCACTGGGAGGGGTAGGCTGTTTACTCCACCTGACCAGGGTATCCCACCTCTGTCTTTTGATGTACCATCATCCCCAGTCCTCAGTAATAATGGGACACCTCCGAGCCAGCTTAGTGACCTGATTAATCAGATTGTTTCAGAGATAGGAGAATCTAGCAGAGCGAGTTTACTGCAGCCTGGGGCTTCAAGTCTTTCTCCTGCCCATTCCCCTCACCAACCCCAGCAGTTTCCCGTGCCTGAGCAATGTGGGTCAAATTTTATTGAGGGGTTACACTGGGTCGGAGCATGTTGGGGAGGTGATGTCTTCCGACTAGCTTGGAAAGACAGTATCGTGCAGTACCGAAGAGCCCTTACTGCTGCTCGATCATCCTATTTTTCAAACTTAATTGAGGAAAATAAGAACAATCCAAAATTCCTTTTTGATACTGTCGCAAAGCTAACTAAAAAGCAGCATTCCCCAAGAGGATGGCTTTCACTTCAGCAGTGATAAATTCATGAACTTCTTTGAGGAAAAGATCATGATTATTAGAAAGTAAATTACGGACTCCTCTTTAACTTCTTGCGTCGAGCCATCCCGGATCCGGTATCGTGACTACAGCCTCAAGCTCATTACCATAACGCAACGTTAACTATTCATGAAAATCGCAAATGAAATGAAATTAATCTATTTGCTCTCAAGCTTAGCCTTTTGTTAACAACACTGTCATCTCAGATTTTCAAAATATGCTTCTCAACCATTGCAAAACAAGCATTTGTGTAACAGTATTGATAGCTAACGTAGCATTTAGCGTAGCATTTAGCGTTAGCATTCAGCAGGCAACATTTTCACAAAAACCAGAAAAAGCATTCAAATAAAATCATTTACCCTTGAAGAACTTCGGATGTTTTCAATGAGGAGACTCTCAGATAGCAAATGTTCAGTTTTTCTTGAAAGATTATTTGTTTAGGACAAATCGCTCCGTTTTCTGCGTCACGTTTAGCTACGAAAAAAACCCTATATCCAGGATTGTGTAAATCTATCCGCAAGCTCATTAGCATAACACAACGTTAACTATTCATGAAAATCGCAACTGAAATGAATCTATTTGCTCTCAAGCTTAGCCTTTTGTTAACAACACTGTCATCTCAGATTTTCAAAATATGCTTTTGAACCATAGCTAAACAAGCATTTGTGTAACAGTATTAGTATTAGTATTAGCCTAGCACAGGATTATGCCTCTATTTCAGCATGCAACATTTTCCACAAAAAACAGAAAAGAATTCAAATAAAATCATTTACCTTTGAAGAACTTCAGATGTTTTCAATGAGGATACTCTGTTAGATAGCAAATGTTCCGTTTTTACAAAAAATATTATTTGTGTCGACTAATCGCTCCGTTTTGTTCATCACGTTTGGGTAAGGAAAAAAAATTAAAAATAAGTCATTAAAACGCAAACTTTTTTCCAAATTAACTCCATAATATCGACAGAAACATGGCAAACCGATGTTTAGAAAAAATCCTCAAGGTGTTTTTCACATATCTATCGACAATAAAATCCATCGTGGCAGTTTACTTTCTCTTCTGAAGAAATGGAACGCGCATGGACCTACAGATTACGCACACAGGACACCGGGCGGGACACCAGGTAAATGTAGTCTCTTATGGTCAATCTTCCAATGATATGCCTACAAACACGTCACAATGCTGCAGACACCTCGGGGAATAGACAGAAAGCGCAGGCTCATTCCTGGCGCATTCACAGCCATATAAGGAGACATTGGAACACAGCGCCTTCAGAATCTGGGGCATTTCCTGTATGAAACTTCATCTTGGTTTCGCCTGTTGCATTAGTTTTGGGGCACTCACAGATAATATCTTTGCATTTTTGGAGACGTCAGAGTTTTGTCTTTCCAAGGCTGTCAATTCCATGCATAGTCGAGCATCTTTTCGTGACAAAATGTTGCGCTAAAAACGGGCACGTCTTTTTATCCAATAATGACACAGCGCCCCCATAGGTTGAAGAGGTTAAATCTGTGTATTCCTTCAAAGCTCAGTTGTCCTGAGTCTGCACAACTCTGCCAGGACCTAGGATCAAGAGAGACGCTCAAGTGTTTTAGTACTATATCTCTTGACACAATGATGAAAATAATCATGGCCTCTAAACCTTCAAGCTGCATACTGGACCCTATTCCAACTAAACTACTGAAAGAGCTGCTTCCTGTGCTTGGCCCTCCTATGTTGAACATAATAAACAGCTCTCTATCCACCGGATGTGTACCAAACTCACTAAAAGTGGCAGTAATAAAGCCTCTCTTGAAAAAGCCAAACCTTGACCCAGAAAATATAAAAAACTATCGGCCTATATCGAATCTTCCATTCCTCTCAAATTTTTTAGAAAAGGCTGTTGTGCAGCAACTCACTGCCTTCCTGAAGACAAACAATGTATACGAAATGCTTCAGTCTGGTTTTAGACCCCATCATAGCACTGAGACTGCACTTGTGAAGGTGGTAAATGACCTTTTAAAACCTGTTAACGGTACAGGTTCCCCAGGCGGTACCACCCCCCCCCCCGCTCAACTGTAATGGTGGCGCATAGAATGCAAAAATATTCTTAGAAATATTTAACCTCCACACATTAACAAGTCCAATAGCTCAAATGAAAGATAAACACCTTGTTCATCTACCCATCGTGTCAGATTTCTAAAATGTTTTACGACGAAAACATAGCACATATTTATGTCAAACCACCACAAAGACACAGACGATATACAGCCATTTTGTCGAACAAAAGATGCAATCACAAACGCAGGATTAACCTCTTGCTCCTACTGAGACGCTTGCGTCCCATCCAGAGCTCTGGAAATGCAAATGCGCTACGCTAAATGCTAATAGTATTAGTTAAAACTCAAACGTTCATTAAAATACACATGCAGGGTATTGAATTAAAGCTACACTCGTTGTGAATCCAGGCAACAAGTCAGATTTTTAAAATGCTTTTCGGCGAAAGCATGAGAAGCTATTATCTGATAGCATGTAACACCACAAAAGACCCGCAGGGGACGTAAACAAAATAATTAGCATATTCGGCGCTACACAAAACGCATGTTGGAGTCAACAGAAATACAAAATTACAACATAAATATTCCCTTACCTTTGATGGTCTTCGATCAGAATGTAGTGGAAGGAGTCATACTTACTTAATATATCGTTTTGTTTCAGTTCGTGTGTCCTTATAGTAGCATATGCTACGAATTTCAGCTGAAATGCATCCAAAATGACTTCTGGTCCCGAACAGTTGCGCATCAAAACTTCAAAATTACATATTATATGTCGACTAAACTGGTGCAGAAGTGCAGAATCAAGCTTTAGGATGTTATAAACATACAAAACAATTCTCAATTCAACCGGACAATCATACCCCTTCTCAGGCATTCTGGAACAAAGGAAGCTCTGTGCCCAAAGCGCGCTCTAACACCCATGTATTTTCTCGCGACACCCACTATTTCGCCTCCCAAAGGGTCAAAGCTCGCGGGATTTGCACAATTAAACGCTCTACTGAATGAGGACATCTAGTGGAAGACATAGAAAGTGTCTCCAGATCCATAGCTGGTTGGGAAGGGTGGGGGCGATGAAGTCAAAGTTGCCCCAACTTTCAGTATTCCAAAACTAGTTTGGGAGATTGCCTGCCATGTGAGTTCTGCTATACTTACAGACATAATTCAAACGGTTTTAGAAGCTTTAGAGTGTTTTCTATCCAATAATAATAATTATATGCATATATTAGCAATTCTGGACAGATTCTTTTTCAATTTACTATGGGCACGCAATTCATCCAAAGGGGGCAGTAATTCTGCCTAGCCTTAACAGGAATCAGACCGAGGCTCTGCATCTGTCCTCGTGCTCCTAGACCTTAGTGCTGCTTTTGATACCATCGATCACCACATTCTTTTGGAGAGATTGGAAACCCAAATTGGTCTACACGGACAAGTTCTGGCCTGGTTTAGATCTTATCTGTCAGAAAGATATCAGTTTGTCTCTGTGAATGGTTTGTCTGTAAATTTCGGTGTTCCTCAAGGTTCCGTTTTAGGACCACTATTGTTTTCACTATATATTTTACCTCTTGGGGATGGCATTACTCTGGACCCTGATCTCTCTTTTGAAGAACATATCAAGACCATTTCAAGGACAGCTTTTTTCCATCTACGTAACATTGCAAAAATCAGAAACTTTCTGTCCAAAAATGATGCAGAAAAATTCCTCCATGCTTTTGTCACTTCTAGGTTAGACTACTGCAATGCTATACTTTCCGTCTACCTGGATAAAGCACTAAATAAACTTCAGTTAGTGCTAAATACGGCTGCTAGAATCCTGACTAGAACCAAAAATGTTTATCATATTACTCTAGTGCTAGCCTCCCTACACTGGCTTCCTGTCAAGGCAAGGGCTGATTTCAAGGTGTATCTGCTAACCTACAAAGCATTACATGGGCTTGCTCCTACCTATCTCTCTGATTCGGTCCTGCCGTACATACCTACACGTACGCTATGGTCACAAGACGCAGGCCTCCTAATTGTCCCTAGAATTTCTAAGCAAACAGCTGGAGGTAGGGCTTTCTCCTATAGAGCTCAATTTTTACCCATGTAAGAGACGCAAACTCTGTCTCAACCTTTAAGTCTTTACTGAAGACTCATCTCTTCAGTGGGTCATATGATTGAGTGTAGTCTGGCCCAGGAGTGGGAAGGTGAAAGGAAAGGCTCTTGAGCAATGAACCGCCCTTGCTGTCTCTGCCTGGCTGGTTCCCCTCTTTCCACTGGGATTCTCTGCCTCTAACCCTATTACAGCGGCTGAGTCACTGGCTTACTGGGGCTATTGCATACCGTCCCTGGGAGGGGTGCGTCACCTGAGTGGGTTGAGTCACTGATGTGATCTTCCTGTCTGGGTTGGCGCCCCCCCCCCCTTGGGTTGTGCCGTGGCGGAGATCTTTGTGGGCTATACTCGGCCTTGTCTCAGGATGGTAAATTGGTGGTTGAAGATATCCCTCTAATGGTGTGGGGGCTGTGCTTTGGCAAAGTGGGTGGGGTTATATCCTTCCTGTTTGGCCCTGTCCTGTCCTCGGATGGGGCCGCAGTGTCTCCTGACCCCTCCTGTCTCAGCCTCCAGTATTTATGCTGCAGTAGTTTATGTGTCGAGGGGCTAGGGTCAGTTTGTTATATCTGGAGTACTTCTCCTGTCCTATTCGGTGTCCTGTGTGAATTTAAGTGTGCTCTCTCTAATTCTCTCTTTCTCTCTTTCTTTCTCTCATTCGGAGGACCTGAGCCCTAGGACCATGCCTCAGGACTACCTGACATGATGACTCCTTGCTGTCCCCAGTCCACCTGGCCGTGCTGCTGCTCCAGTTTCAACTGTTCTGCCTTATTATTATTGGACCATGCTGGTCATTTATGAACATTTGAACATCTTGGCCATGTTCTGTTATAATCTCCACCCGGCACAGCCAGCAGAGGACTGGCCACCCCACATAGGCTGGTTCCTCTCTAGGTTTCTTCCTAGGTTTTGGCCTTTCTAGGGATTCTTTCCTAGCCACCGTGCTTCTACACCTGCATTGCTTGCTGTTTGGGGTTTTAGGCTGGGTTTCTGTACAGCACTTTGAGATATCAGCTGATGTACGAAGGGCTATATAAATAAATTTGATTTGATTTGATTTGATGTCTAGGCTCATGGGGAGGGCACGGGATGTGACCAAAGTCTGGATGCGTAACAACCCTGTTGTCACAGATGTTAAGGCAGTGTTCAGTGTTCTCAAGCAACACTTTGGGGATACTGTTTTCTCAGGTATGCCATTCACTGATTCCTACTCAATCAAACCATACGTAAATGAGGGTCCACTAGATTTCTGGATTAGGCTTAACAAAGCTGCAGAGGCAGCTGAACAGTGCCTTGTAAGCGAGGGTAAAACCTTGCCCAATCAATGCTCAGAGTTGGCAGTCATGTTTATACGCAACTGTCCTGATAAAGAGTTGGCCCAAGTGTTCAGATGCAAACCCCTTCGTGACTGGACAGCCAGTGAGGTACATGATTGTTTGGATGAACTGTTAAGGGAGCATTAAGCATGTAGAACACAACTTTCACAGCAGGTGGCTGCTGTCTTTGACTCCCCCCAGGAGGAAGTGGATCCTGTGACACATAATGTGTTATCTTTTTCTCAATGTGGCCGGGTACCAGAACAGGCCCCATCTGTATCTGAAAGTGGGACATTAGAGAAAGTGTTCAATATGTTAGAGAAGGCTCTTGTCAGCAATCCTCAGTCTGTGATCAGAAGGCCCCGTAAAAAGTTTCCCAAACGTCAGCGTGAGTGTGCTGTCTGTGGAAGCACTAATCACTGGACCAAAGCTCACTGTCAGATGCACCAGCTGTGTTTCAAATGCTTCTCCCCGGGCCACATAAGCTTTGACTGTAGTGAGACTGGGCAGCGACAGAGCCCTGGATGTGGACAGACTGGCAGGTCTCAGGAAAACTAGAAAGCCTCCATTCTGAGGAGGGCAATGTGGGGCAGTCTAATTTTTCCTCCACTGATGATGATATCCAATCTGTTTATTCTTATTTTTGTGAGTCAGTACCCAAGAACAACACAGTAATTTTTCACTACACAATGAGAATTACTCAGAACGACAGTTTGTTTTACACCACCGTGC
This sequence comes from Oncorhynchus nerka, assembly GCF_034236695.1. NCBI lineage: Eukaryota > Metazoa > Chordata > Actinopteri > Salmoniformes > Salmonidae > Oncorhynchus > Oncorhynchus nerka. The sequence continues at coordinate 40,972,914 of NC_088420.1, read as the reverse complement.
TGGTACAGGATAAAGTTGAGGTAAAGGGAATGTTAGATAGTGGGTCCATGGCTACTACTCTGCGAGCAGATATTGTACCTCGGTTGAGGGAGGCAGGAGTGGTAGAGGGGAACTTTCTAGCTCCTTCAGACATCATACTGGTGGGTTGTGGTGGGACACAAACTAGCCCAGTGGGCATGTGTGACTTAAAAATACAGCTTTATGGCCTCAGTTATGTAGTCCCAGTGCTTATTGTAGATGGGCAGGTTGATGAACTCATTGTGGCAATGTTCAAATTAACGTGTTGAAGTCTCTGATTAGGCAGTTCAAGTCAAATGACAGCTACTGGCGGGTGGTGTGCACGCCAGGTCCTTCTGGCCAGTGTGATAACAGCCAGTTCCTGCGTCTCCTATCAAATCTGGAGAGATGGAGAGGAGACTCCATCCCAGATAAAGTGGGCACCATTAAGTTGAAGAGAGCAGTAATACTCCAACCCATGAGTGAGCATCTGGTGTGGGGCCGCCTACCCCCAAAGACAAACCTCTCTGTGGGTAGTACTGTCGTTGTCGAGCCCAGCACGTCTCATTCTGTGAATCAACACATATTAGTAGGGAGAGTAGTTATGCCTCTGTGAGGGGATGGATGGCTCCCTGTGAAGATTGTTGTTAAGGGATTTTTTTAATCAATAATGACTAATTATGTATACATTTCAATCAGGACTGACTAATCAGAATAATATTATGTTACTGTATATGTATGAATTTTCTTTTAATCCTAGTACTGAATATAATGTGTGTAAATATAATCAAGAATTAGAACAATGACTGTCTGTTCCTTGGTAGAAAGGAATGAACTTATCGCTAGACTGGCTAGAATGCTTATCTACACAGGCAGACCTTGGCTCGGATCATAAATTATCTAAATTAAGAGAGACGATGTGGGAAGGCTTGAGAACTATACAGCCTTTGTACCAGGGTGAAGAAGAGACGGGACAGTTCGAAAACTAATGACGTCATTTTCAGTTTATAACCTGTGGTAAACTGTATCATGTTCAGTACTCTCGAGAATAAACGCTGCTGATTGATTTTGAGACTGGTCTCTGTCCATTTTATGCAAATAAGAGTCTTACAAATTCTTAGGAATTGACAGTGTTTAATTTGAATTGGGTATTAAAAAATATAGGAATATAATTCCTGTAACAATTGTGAATCCAACAACTTCACCAGTTACCCTGAGACGGAATGCTAAAGTGGCGGATGTGTACCATTGCATTGCATTGGAGGATTTTGATGATGTCAAGCAGCAAGCAGCTTACCAGAACGTGGAAAAAGTACAATTTGACAGCTCACATGGCAGTCTGACAGCTAAGAGTTCAGTTGGTGGCAATGTAGTTAATGGCAACAGGACATTGAGCACTCTTGGACTTCAAGGCCTGTCTGTTGAGGAGTGTCCAGTTCCACAGTTTTGGAAAGAAAAACTTGTTGGTTTAATTGAGAAGTATGACACAGTGTTCTCTAGACATAGCCTCGATTGTGGCTAGGCAAAAGAGTTCTGCCATTGCATACGGCTGACTGATGACCGCCCATTTCAATTACCTTATCGTAGGCTTTCTCCAGTTCATTACCAAAAACTCAGGGAAACACTGGATGATATGGAGGAAAAGGAAATCATCAGAAAATCCAGCAGCGAGTATACCTCACCATTGGTGCTGGTATGGAAAAATAATGGGGACTTGCGTCTATGTATTGACTTTAGGTGGTTAAATGCCCACACAGTAAAGGATGCTCATCCCCTGCCTTATCAGGCTGATGTACTGGCTGCGCTGGGAGGTAAAATGCCTTCTTCAGCACAATGGACTTGACGTCAGGGTACTACAATGTGCCACTGCATGAAGAGGATAAGAAATACACTGCCTTTTCGTCTGCTTTAGGTCTGTCTGCACGAGTACAATCGTTTACCTCAAGGGCTTTGCAACAGCCCAGCTACTTTTATGAGAATGATGCTGACCGTCTTTGGTGACCAAAACTTTGTAAGTCTCCTTTGCTATTTGGCTGATCAGATGGTTTTTGCTAAGACGGAGGAGGAGAGTCTGCAGAGACTTGAGATGGTTTTTCAGCGGTTGCAGGAGCACACTTTTAAACTGTCTCCGTCTAAGTGCAAGTGTTTGAGGTCTGTTAAGTTTTTTGGCCACATCATTTCTCAGGAGGGTGTAGCCACCGACCCTGCTAAGGCTCAAACTATTTTAAATGTGACAGAGTGGGATGAAGCTGATGGTGTCACTCCGTCTCCTAGCAAAATCCGTTCTTTCCTTGGTATGGTAGTATACTATCAACACTACATTGAGAATTGTTCCATGGTTGCTCAGCCATTGTTTCAGCTGACCACGGGTCAGAAAAGCCTAGGAGAGGCAAGGGCAGAAAGAGGCCTGGTCCCTCTCGCAGGCTCACTGCTGCAGACTGGACTGCCGAATGTCAACTCGCTTTTGAAGCTTTGAAAGCAGAACTAGTTGTCCAGGCACTGCTGGCTCATCCAGATTTTTCTCAGCCATTTTTACTTTCTGTTGATGCATCTACTAGTGGTTTGGGAGCTGTACTATCCCAAGTGCAAGATGGGAAGGCCATAGCCAGGCCAATAGCTTTTGTTTGTACATCTCTTAATCATGCACAATCCAAGTATCCTTCTCACCGGCTGGAATATCTAGCCATGAAATGGGCCATTCATGATAAATTCAGCCATTGGCTGCGAGGGTATACGTTTACTGTGTGGAACGACAACAATCCACTCAAATATATTCTTACAAGGCCGAGACTTGATGCATGCGAGCAGAGATGGGTTGCAAAGCCGGCATCCTTTGATTTTGATATCCAGTACATACCAGGGCCCAAGAATGTCGTTGCTGATGCTTTGAGCAGAGAGCCATTTGTTCTCTCAAGTTCTGCACCGATTGACAAGAATTCCATATGATGTCCTGCTGGAGGAAGCCAGAGGTCTTTGAGTGGATGATGTACAAGACATGTTCCGCCTTCCCTGTGAGCAGCCCGAGGCTGGCTGTAGAACGTCTATGGCTCCTGGGAGTGAGTTGAGTAGAGCTGGAGACGATGTCAGTGGGTTGGTTTCCTGTGAAGAGGTGTCTGTTGTCCTCCATGCTCACCACTGATGGGATGATGGTGCCACAGTGAGGGCCGTTTCACATGTGCAGCATCTTGAGAAGTTGATGTCCATGGGTCATAGCCCATTACCTGTCCTTACACACAAGGAGCTGTATAATAACCAGTCACTGGATCCTATCATCAGCAGAGTCATGTTCTTTGTAGATAGAGGCCGGCGCCCATCTAGGAGAGAGCGAGTCCTTGAAGCTGAAGAAATAGTTTCTACTCTAAGACAGTGGGGAAAACTCACCACGCGGTTAGGGATTCTGTATCGTGTCTCAAAACACCCAGTGAGTAAGAAGAAAATATTCCAGTATGTCGTACCTGTGTCTTTCTCCTTATATGGCTGTGAATGAGCTACGAATGAGCTTACGTTTTCCACATATTCCCCAAGGTGTCTACAGCATTGTGACGTCTTTGTAGGCATTTCCATTGAAGAATGGCTGTAAGGGACCATATATAGCATGTGGTCACATGGTGTCTCCCACAGAAAATCTTGCGTAAAATACTGAGGCAGCCATTTTTCCAATCGCTTCTTATGTCTAATATATTTAGACAATTCATGTAAGTTTGTGTGTAGTCCATCGGCATAAAATGTATATGGCATTTTTCGTATACGGTTGAATAAGGGATTAGCTACCCCTTATTTGTCCTATTCCTTCGCAGGATAGCTTTTCAGCTGATCGACCATTTGTGGGTCTAGAATTAAGGGACTACACTGGGTTACTCTGTCGCCCTGTTGTTAACAAAAGGCTAAGCTTGTGTTTGAATATATTTATTTAATTTCATTTGCGATTTTTTGCGTGTTTATGTCCGCTGCGTTATGCTAATGCGTTTGAGGCTATGATTACGCTCCCAGATACGGGTTTGCTCGTCGCAAGAGGGAGATCTAAAATTCCATGCATACCCCGACCTAAAGGGCAGGAGTGTTTCCATACCCCGACCTAAAGGGCAGGAGTGTTTCCATACCCCGACCTAAAGGACAGGAGTGTTTCCATACCCCGACCTAAAGGACAGGAGTGTTTCCATACCCTGACCTAAAGGACTAGGACAGGAGTGTTTCCATACCCCGACCTAAAGGGCAGGAGTGTTTCCATACCCCGACCTAAAGGGCAGGAGTGTTTCCATACCCCGACCTAAAGAGCAGGAGTGTTTCCATACCCCGACCTAAAGGGCAGGAGTGTTTCCATACCCCGACCTAAAGGGCAGGAGTGTTTCCATAACCCGACCTAAAGGGCAGGAGTGTTTCCATACCCCGACCTAAAGGGCAGGAGTGTTTCCATACCCCGACCTAAAGGGCAGGAGTGTTAGTTAGGAGGAGACCCAGAGGCAGAGTGTTACAAACCCACCTCTTTCCCTTTTTTAAGGCCTTAATGAACTGAGAATGACACCACAAGGAAGGGAAATTCTAAGCCAAAGAGGGTCGGTCACCTTTTGGTTTTATAAAACGGCCAAAGTGAAGCTCATCCTCCGTTTTTTGTTTTGTTTTGATTGCAATGGACTGACTCAATCAGCCCCTTCTTTGCCATCTCAGCCAGGCCCCTCCTTGTCGTGTATTTGTGGCTGTAGACCCTAAACCATAAGATGGACTGTCTATATGATCTTTTGATTACTTAACGAGCAACGGTAACACAACTAAAAGAAAGCGGTATGTTACCATTTTAACCAGCTCTTACTAATTTACCTGGTGACAGTTAACTCAGCTGTTTAATATATATATATTTTTTTAACTGTATCTGGTTGATTTTTAATTGAACATGGAAGGTGTGGTGTTTCAGTGCGTACTTTGTTTTAGTCAGAAACAGTGACTGTACGGAATAATCAACTCAGGGCTTTATGGACTTACATTATTGTCCAGAGAACGTATAGAGCCCCGAGTCGATTATCCCTTTTATACCATGGCTATATAGAAATGTCTTCCAACATCCACTGAAGTAGCTAGCAAGTTTACTAGATAGTCACCGTAGTTGCCATGATAACCAAACACTCGCTAGTTTAGCTAACCAAACCATCAGTACTAGCTTGCTATTACGAAAATCGAATTCAACAATAACAATACTGTTTTCAATTCAACTTTTACTTTCAAAAACTGCTCAAACTAAATATGTAAAAGTGAACTATAGCCATTGAATTCCACCATGCAAATATACTGTGCGTTACAGGGAAATAATGCACGCTCTAGAATGCCCTTCAAGCCAATCAGAAAGGAATATTCAACAATGCCATGATATAAATGGGTTTAATTGTTATATTGATTGCTAGTCAGAAGCAATAACTGTACTGGTTTAATGCAGAGAATACAGTTTCTAGCTCGTCATTGGATAACATAGAAATGTACTTTAAAACTGTCACGAGAATTTTCATAATCAGGCAGACTCGGCTTATGCAAAAGATTAGTACAGTTTGTTCAGAGAACGTTCTAAAGTCCATTATACAAAGACCTCTATTTTATAGCTACGCACAAACAGTAGGTATCCTACGCACATACATACACACAAACAGTAGGTATCCTACGCACATACATACACACAAACAGTAGGTATCCTACGCACATACTTCCACAAAAACAGTAGGTATCCTACACACATACTTCCACACAAACAGTAGGTATCCTACGCACATACTTCCACACAAACAGTAGGTATCCTACGCACATACTTCCACACAAACAGTAGGTATCCTACACACATACTTCCACACAAACAGTAGGTATCCTACGCACATACTTCCACACAAACAGTAGGTATCCTACGCACATACTTCCACACAAACAGTAGGTATCCTACGCGCACATACTTCCACACAAACAGTAGGTATCCTACGCACATACTTCCACACAAAGAGTAGGTATCCTACGCGCACATACTCCCACACAAACAGTAGGTATCCTACGCGCACATACTCCCACACAAACAGTAGGTATCCTACGCACATACTCCCACACAAACAGTAGGTATCCTACGCGCACATACTCCCACACAAACAGTAGGTATCCTACGCACATACTCCCACACAAACAGTAGGTATCCTACGCACATACTCCCACACAAACAGTAGGTGAGTTTTATTCTTCTCCGTAGTTCTCACCACTGTGTATCACTACCCAGCCGACAGTTCCATTCCCCCGAGATGAGGGAAACCTTGAGAAGTACTCCCTGTGCTCTCATAGGTTCCTCAGAGGCCTAGCCAGGTTGGTCCAAACACAGTTTAACTGTTCTCGTTTTTTTTCTTCGACACACGCATACATGTTCACATCCTAAGCTACGCCTTGCTCAGACGGTCTGTTTTTCCACTAATACAGATACATTGTTTAACCGAATTCTGACTAAAACTACACACATCATCAAATTATAATTTAATAATTCTAATCAATTTCATACAATTATAAGGTTTCGGAGTGGAATTATTTAATCATTATCTTTCAACATTAAAATTATTTTATCAAAAACATGGGCCAACTCCCAAAGATGGATGCCAAGGAGGTAAATAACAGATGCCCCAAACATCTTTTTATTTTATTATCTCACAAGGATGTACCTCATAAGTTAAGCTACTGTAAACATCATGCTTAAGATGCATGGAACTAACTGGTGAATTAACTGCATGGAACTAACTGGTGAATTAACTGCATGGAACTAACTGGTGAATTAGCTGCATGGAACTAACTGGGGAATTAGCTGCATGGAACTAACTGGGGAATTAGCTGCATGGAACTAACTGGGGAATTAACTGCATGGAACTAACAGCATGGAACTAACTGGTGAATTAACTGTATGGAACTAACTGGTGAATTAACTGCATGGAACTAACTGGTGAATTAACTGCATGGAACTAACTGGTGAATTAACTGCATGGAACTAACTGGTGAATTAACTGCATGGAACTAACTGGGGAATTAACTGCATGGAACTAACTGGGGAATTAGCTGCATGGAACTAACTGGTGAATTAACTGCATGGAACTAACAGTCAAAACTGTTCGCTGCTCTGGCCCCCCAATGGTGGAACAAACTCCCTCACGACGCCAGGACAGCGGAGTCAATCACCACCTTCCGGAGACACCTGAAACCCCACCTCTTTCAGGAATACCTAGGATAGGATAAAGTAATCCTTCTCACCCCCCCCCCCCTTACTAGATTTAGATGCACTATTGTAAAGTGGCTGTTCCACTGGATGTCTTAAGGTGAACGCACCAATTTGTAAGTCGCTCTGGATAAGAGCGTCTGCTAAATGACTTAAATGTAAAAATGTAATTATTAAACATTAGTATTAAGGCATTAACCTCTCTCTTAAAGCCTTCATTGTACCTAAATCCATTTTTTTTTTTAAGCTACTAAGAGAGGCCCATCCTAAATTTAACCTCTTGCGACGAGCAATCCCGGATCCGGGATCGTAATCATAGCCTCAAACTAATTAGCATAACGCAACGGACATAAATACCCCTAGTAACTTTTCCTATTCATGAAAATCGCAAATGAAATGAAATAAATATATTCAAACACAAGCTTAGCCTTTTGTTAACAACACTGTAATCTCAGATTTTCAAAATATGCGTTACAGCCAACGCTAGACAAGCATTTGTGTAAGTTTATCATGGCATAATGCTATGCTAGGCTCTGCTGGCAGCAGGCAACATTTTCACAAAAATAAGAAAAGCAAACAAATTAAATCATTTACCTTTGAAGAACTTCGGATGCTTTCACTCAGGAGACTCCCAGTTAGATAGCAAATGTTCATTTTTTCCAAAAATATTATTTTTGTAGCGAAATAGCTCCCATTTGTTCATCATGCTTGGCTGGGAAATCGACCGGAAAATGCTACCATTACAACGCCAAACTTTTTTCCAAATTAACTCCATAATATCGACAGAAACACGGCAAACGTTGTTTAGAATCCATCCTCAAGGTATTTTTAACATATATATTCGATAATATATCCGACGAGGCAATTGGTTTCTCATAAGAAGCGATTGGAAAAATGGCTACCTCAGTATTTTACGCAAGATTTTCTGCGGGAGACACCATGTGACAACTTGCTATATATGGTCCCTTACGGCTATTCTTCAATGGAAATGCGTAAAAAGTCGTCACAATGCTGTAGACACCTTGGGGAATACTTGGAAAACGTAGCTCATTCATTCGTAGCTCATTCACAGCCATATAAGGAGTCATTGGCATGAGGCGGTTTCAAAAAATGTGGCACTTCCTGGTTCGATTTTTATCTGGGTTTCGCCTGTAACATCAGTTCTGTGGCACTCACAGACAATATCTTTGCATTTTTGGAAACGTCCGAGTGTTTTCTTTCCAAAGCTGTCAATTATATGCATAGTCGAGCATCTTTTCGTGACAAAATATCTTGTTTAAAACGGGACCATTTTTCATCCAAATTTTTTTATAGCGCCCCCTAATGCATAATTAAGAGTAGGCTATTTGCTTGTTTGAGGATTAAACAGTACATTTTCAGTGGATTGACAATGTATTCCTATTCAAATCCTTTTAAAATTAATTTATTTCATCCTCCAGAAAAGGACAAATATAATATTTCACCAAATAATATGGGTAAACTCCAATATATTGCTAAATACAAAATTTGGGGGGATTTTTTTTACAAGAACGGTCTAATATTAATAAAGGACATTGTAAACAAGAACAGTAAAGTTGCCACACAAGCAACAGTGTATGCTCACTACAAAATGACAACCAACTCATTGTGGCTCTGCCAGAAAATTGGAGGCAATTAGACTAAAGCTTTAATTTCTTTGTCTGCCACACGAAAAATCATGACTTAAAATGTCTAGTATAAATCAAAAAATGTTTCACTTAAAGCAGCAATATGTAACTTTTTGGGTGACCTGACCAAATTCACGTTATAGATCTCTCATTCTCATTGAAAGCAAGTCTAAGAAGCGGAAGATCTGTTCTATGTTCGCCATTTCTATGCTTCCCGTTGTTAATTTTTGTTTTTGCATCTTTTACTTTAGACTTTGTACACCAGCTTCAAACAGCTGAACATATATTTTCCATTGGGTGTGACTAGGGTGGGCATTCTAGTTTCTTTATTTCTATGTTTTCTGTTTCTATGTTTTGGCCGGGTATGGTTCTCAATCAGGGACAGCTGTCTATAATTGTCTCTCATTGGGAATCATACTTAGGTAGCCTGTTTTTCCACCTTAGTTGTGGGTAGTTGTCTTTGTTAGTGGCCTGTATAGCCGAAGTAAGCTTCACAGTCGTGTCCTCATTCTTTGTTTTGTTGGCGATATTTATAAATAAAGAGAAATTTACACTCACCACCCTGCACCTTGGGCTGATCATTTCCACTATGACGGCGATCGTGACTGAACTACCCACCACAAACGGACCAAGCGGCGTGGCCGGGAGGAGCAGCGTTTTCTGGAGAAATGGACATGGGAGGAGATCTTGAAAGGCAAGTGACCCTGGGCAAAGGCTGGAGAGTATCGGCGTCCAAGAGAGGAGATAGAGGCGGCGAAAGCAGAGCGGCGACAATACGAGGAGTTGGCACAGTGGAGCAGGCACGAGAGGCAGCCCCAAAACACTTTTTGGGGGAGGCACACGAGGAGATTGGCTGAGTCAGGTTGGAGACCTGAGCCAACTCCTCGTGCTTACCGTAGGGAGCGTGGTACTGGTCAGGCGTCGTGTTATGCGCTGGAGTGCACGGTGTCTCCACTGCGCGTTCACAGCCCGGTGCGCTACATTCCAGCTCCCCGCATTGGACTGGCTAAAGTAAGCATCCAGCCAGGACGGATGGTGCCGGCTCAGCGCACCTGGCCTCCAGTGCATCTCTTCGGCCCAGGATATCCTGCGCCGGCTCTGCGCACTGTGTCTCTGGTGCGTCTGCACAGCCCAGTGTGTCCTGTGCCAGCGCCCCGCATTTTCCGGGCGAAGGTAACCATCCAGCCAGGACGGGTTATGCAGGCTCTACGCTCGAGACCTCCAGTGCACCTTCACGGCCCAGTGTATCCGGTGCCTACTCCAAGAGCGAAGCCTCCAGTGATGATCCATGGCCCGAAGCCTCCAGTGATGATCCATGGCACAAAGCCTCCAGTGATGATTCATGGCACGAAGCCTGCAGTGATGATTCATGGCCCGGAGCCTGCAGTGAGGATCCATGGCACGAAGCCTCCAGTATTGATCCGCGGTCCGGGGCCTGCAGCGAGTGTCCTCAGTCCGGGGCCTGCAGCGAGGGTCCCCAGTCCGGGGATAGAATAAAAAGAAATGTACGCTCACCATGCTGCACCTTGGTCTGGTCATTTCCACGACGACGGCAATAGTGACATCCATAACCAAAAATATTGTAACAGCGGTTTAGAGAGTGCAATGATTCTCTACGCTTTACTTGCTTTGTCCAAATGTTTTATTTAACTTTTATATCATGACAGAAGGCGAGGCCCAGATGCAGACACAGGAGGCAGATGGTTGGAGTTTAAGATTTTTAAGAAATCCAAAGGGAGTAGGCAAGAGAATGGTCATGGACAGGCAAAAGGTCAAAACCAGTTCAGAGTTTAGGAGGTACCAAAGGGCAGGCAGGCTCGAGGTCAGGGCAGGCAGAATGGTCAGGCAGGCGGGCATAGAGTCCAGAAAACAAGGTCAAAACCCTGGAGGACTAGCAAATGGAGAAAAGGAAAAGCAGGAAAACGGGAAAACCACTGGTAGGCTTGGACATACAAGACGAACTGGCACAGAGACACAGGAAACACAGGGATAAATACACTGGGGAAAACAAGCAACACCTGGAGGGGGTGGAGACAATAACAAGGACAGGTGAAACAGATCAAGGTGTGACACTTTATTCAACTAGGTAAGTCAGTTAAGAACAAATTCTTATTTACAGTGATGCCACTCGGGAGCCCAAATAAAATGAAATTAGGCAAACTATTCTAATTTTAGCAACCAGGAAATAGCAGAGTGTTTTCTGCATAGTGCACATTTAAAGTTAAAAAGGTTTGACAGCAATAACATATCGTATAAAATTCAAGTCAGTTGGGAACACCTTTTGATGTCTCAATATCTTGGCATCGTGTCTATGAACTGAACTGAATATTAATTGAAATATAAAACAACAATTAACACATCAATCAGTTTGTTTCCATTTAAGCTATTATGTAAAATATTTGCCACAAAAATAATGCTCAATATATGGGGAATTGAACAGTCAGCCTTGTGCAGAATCTGCAGATTCAATATAACTTATTTTCTGGTTTGGTCCATTAGTGGCTTGCTTTTGGAGTCAGGTCCAGGAATGTCATATAATCAGGGTTCAGATGGACCTGCAAACTGTATTCTTAGGGGATCTGAAGAAACACAATTAGTCAATGGTAAATATCATTATACTCTTGCATAAAGTATTTATTTTTAGGGCAATATTAGTTGAAATGCTACAAATAGGGAGGGTCTGGATCCTCGTAAGACATCACAGTAAAATGTAAGGATGTATTACAAAAGGAAATAGCAAAATGGCATTATACTGCGAAAGATGGGTTAATTTATGGATATCAGAGGGTTGGAGTTAAGATCAGAATAAATGGTGGATTGGCAGCTGTAAGTGAAAATCCAGCATTTGAGGAAATTACGAAGATATGTATTGTATAAATATTTAACTACAAGTATCGTAGATGTGAGCAAAATAGCAGTAGAATTATTCCTGTCCATTAGTTTAGTTCAGTTAGGGTAAAGCCTAGGCATTGGCCCTGTGACTTCAGTGGGTATCTTTAAGGACGAGGTCAAGTGACCACACTCGTGTGATGAGTAACTTGTCTGAGACCTGACAAGTTGCATTGTCTGGTGCACAGGAGACCTGGGTTAGAACCCCATCAGTCAAACTTACACGTCTTCATCTCTCTGCCAAGTTGCTCATCACATAGCCTGCCGCTACATGCGGTAATCAGTCTGGTAAATACGAGGCTATTTATCACATGGATGGATAACCACCTCTGTTGTACTCATTAAATAGGGTGCACAGGTCCTTCTGCGTGCCACAGAAAGTGTTGTTGTTGTGCAGTAGGCCTGATTTTGAACCCAGGAAGTTATATTGGTGCCGTGATCTCTGAGTATGAGGTCAAAGAGGGGTGAAATGTAACCGAGGTGGTTTGATGAATCTTGCAAGAGACTTGAAGACGTGTGTTCGCTTCCTGAACTAATCCCTTTGGGCCTTATCTAAGTGAGCTAACACAGTCTTGTGACATGCAGGAGACCTGGTTCGTACCCAGTCAGTCACTTGAGAAAGATTAAATAGATAGCGGAAAGACTATCCTTTGAAGGACTCTATGACAGGGCTATTCAACTATTCTCATGGGGGCCAAATTGCGGCTTTTGTGACACTCCCTTCTAATGCGGCCTGTGATCATCCATGCTCCAGAGAGTCTTGGCTTTCAGGAATGGGGTCATAATAGTTTATAGCCAAAGTGGTACAAACACTAGAGCCAAAATCATGTCAAGAAAATAAATTAAACATGCCACATTGGCTTCAGAAACCGCCAGAAGCTTCTGTTTACCACAGAGAGCGTTTGGTTCTATTTGTTCTACTCTATCTTTCCTGCCTGGCAAAGTACCGGAATGTTGTCTCTGGTTTGGAATCTGAATTTAGAGCACTGAATCTGAAAGCATCTGAGAAGTTGAATATATGAAACTTTGATTAACTTGAAAATAAGGGTTATAAACTTGATACACCGACAATGAATGCAATATATATATATACACACACGCACTGGGGCAAAAAAGTATTTAGTCAGCCACCAATTGTGCAAGTTCTCTCACTTAAAAAGTTGAGAGAGGCCTGTAATTTTCATCATAGGTACACTTCAACTATGACAGACAAGATGAGGAAAAAAAAATCCAGAAAATCACATTGTAGGATTTTTAATGAATTTATTTGCAAATTATGGTGGAAAATAAGTATTTGGTCAATAACAGAAGTTTATCTCAATACTTTGTTATATATCCTTTGTTGGCAATGACAGAGGTCAAACGTTTTCTGTAAGTCTTCACAAGGTTTTCACACACTGTTGCTGGTATTTTGGCCCATTCCTCCATGCATATCTCCTCTAGAGCAGTGATGTTTTGGGGCTGTTGCTGGGCAACACAAACTTTCAACTCCCTCCAAAGATTTTCTAAGGGGTTGAGATCTGGAGACTGGCTAGGCCACTCCAGGACCTTGAAATGCTTCTTACGAAGCCACTCCTTCGCTGCCCGGGCGGTGTGTTTGGGATCATTGTCATGCTGAAAGACCCAGCCACGTTTCATCTTCAATGCCCTTGCTGATGGAATGAGGTTTTCACTCAAAATCTCACGATACGCGGCCCCATTCATTCTTTCCTTTACAAGGATCAGTCGTCCTGGTCCCTTTGCAGAAAAACAGCCCCAAAGCATGATGTTTTTGGATGCAACTCAGCATTCTTTGTCACGACGAGTGGAGTTTTTACCAAGAAGTTCTATTTTGGTTTCATCTGACCATATGACATTCTCCCAATCTTCTTCTGGATCATCCAAATGCTCTCTAGCAAACTTCAGATGGGCCTGGACATGTACTGGCTTAAGCAGGGGGACACGTCTGGCACTGCAGGATTTGAGTCCCTGGCAGCGTAGTGTGTTACTGATGGTAGGCTTTGTTACTTTGGTCCCAGCTCTCTGCAGGTCATTCACTAGGTCGCCCCGTGTGGTTCTGGGATTTTTGCTCACCGTTCTTGTGATCATTTTGACCCCACGGGGTGAGATCTTGCGTGGAGCCCCAGATCGAGGGAGATTATCAGTGGTCTTGTATGTCTTCCATTTCCTAATAATTGCTCCCACAGTTGATTTCTTCAAACCAAGCTGCTTACCTATTGCAGATTCAGTCTTCCCAGCCTGGTGCAGGTCTACAATTTTGTTTCTGGTGTCCTTTGACAGCTCTTTGGTCTTAAAGAAGAGGCTCCTCTGTGAGAGCCAGAAATCTTGCTTGTTTGTAGGTGACCAAATACTTATTTTTCACCATAATTTGCAAATAAATTCATTCAAAATCCTACAATGTGATTTTCTTTCTTTTTTTTTCATCTTGTCTGTCATAGTTGAAGTGTACCTATGATGAAAATTACAGGCCTCTCTCATCTTTTTAAGTGGGAGAACTTGCACAATTGGTGGCTGACTAAATACTTTTTTGCCCCACTGTATATATATATATATATTTTTTTTTTTTACCGTTATTTAACTAGGCAAGTCAGTTAAGAACAAATTCTTATTTTCAATGATGGACTAGGAACTTATATACCATATTCAAAGTGAATTTATAAATATTGAATATTGAATTACATTGAAATTAACATTAATTTTGTAACCACTCAATTAGGGCTAATTGGAAAAGCTGTTCAATGAGGACATTGTATTCCCTTTTTTTTGTACTCCCTGACGAAGGCCATGCAGCCGAAATGCATTGGTTTAAAAAACACAACGTTGTTTCTATTGAACATGCCATACTAAAAAAGGTATTTTAATTAATTATATGAAGAGTGCCTTGGTCCTCCTTTCTTTTTCATTTAAATTTAGTTTCAAATCATTATATAAATGTTCAATTTATTAATTCAATGATTCAATTTGTGCATTAACCATTCAAAAATATTACATTTAATATCCTAATACATTTCAAAATTATAAAATTCAAATAAAGTTTTTGTTGGCACTGAAATCGCTCCATACACCAAGCGTGTGTGCAAACACGCTGTGAATGGGGTGAAGTGAGTGTGCAAAGCTGTCATCAATGCAAAGGGTAGCTACTTTGAAGAATCTCAAACATGAAATCTATTTTGATTTGTTTAACATTTTTTTGGTAACTACATGATTCCATTAGTGTTATTGAATAGTTTTGATGTATTAATTATTATTATACAATGTAGAAAATTGTAAAAATAAAGAAAAACCCTTCAATGAGTAGGTGTGTCCTAACCTTTGACTGGTACTTTATATTTTGTAAATATTGTTTGCTTAGACATCTCATGGCCAGCTTGCTCTGTCACACACACACACACACACAGTCTTGTACTAACCTTGTGGGGACACACAATTCAGTCCCATTCAAAATCCTATTTTCCCTAAAACCTAACCCTAACTCTAGTTCATAATCCTAAATCTAAGACTAGCCTTAACCATATAATCCCTAGAAATAGAATTTGACCTTGTGGGGATAAAAACATTTGCCCAGTTGGTCAAATTTTTGTTTGTTATAGTGAAACACGTCCACACACACACACACACACACACACACACACACACACACACACACACACACACTTCTCTGGGTGAGCAGGCTCTGTGAATGATCACCAGACTTGGTAAAAGGCCCATTCCCATCCACAATGTCTCACGCTCAAGTTTATTTAGCCATTGTCGGCAGGATTTCCTCTGCCCTCCCCTCGTCCCCTTCATACTACGGAATCACTCATTCTAACGGGGATGTACTGAAACTGTACGCTGAAAAAAACATTACAACTCTTTCCCTCTACTTTCTTCTGATCTTTCTATATTTGTGTGTACCTTCTTTGTCATTTCTTTTTTGCGCTATATATATTGCGCTATATATATTACTGCACCTGTGTGCTTTCAGGTCATGACTTACTGTAAGGGAAACCCCATTTCAACTACAAAAATTCTGTGGAGATTCCACTTAACCCTAGTTGTGAGTATGACTGCATGTGACACTGACGAACGCACATTGTGCCCAAATATTGATCAGATTGGTTCACCTGCAGTACCAGTCAAAGTTTGGACACATACTCATTCAACAAGACAATGATCCAAAACACACCTCCAGGCTGTGTACGGGCTATTTGACCAAGAAGGAGCGTGATGGAGTGCTGCTTCAGATGACCTGGCCTCCACAAACACCCGACCTCAACACAATTGAGATGGTTTGGGACACAGAGCGAATAAAAAGCAGCCAACAAGTGCCCAAGACTGTTAGAAAAGCATTCCAGGTGACTACCTCATGAAGGTGGTTGAGAGAATGCCAAGAGTGTGCAAAGCTGTCATCAAGGCAAAAAGGGGGGGCTACTTTGAAAAATATAACATATATTTGTATTTGTTTACCACTTTTTTGGATACTGCATGATTCCATGTGTTATTTCATAGTTTTGATGTCTTCACTATTATTCTACAATGTAGAAATAGTTTTCAAAAATAAAGAAAAACCCTGGAATGAGTAGGTGTGTCCAAACATTTGACTTGTACTGTATATACATCAAATAGGGGTGTAATAGAATGAGGTTCTCTTTGTTATCCTCTGACTAAATCTTGTATGACCCAGAGGTGAATGAAACATGGGAATTCCTGCTGGCCATACAGTAGACACTCACACCGTCACTATCCAAACACCTGGCTGCCTGAACCATCTCGTCACCCGAACACCAACCAAGCCCCTCGCTCTCTCTGTTATTGTAGAGCAAAGCCAGTCCTTTTGAAGCAGCCCAGTCATGCTCCCATGATGCCTGGCCCAGCCGAGACTGGCTGGTTCATTCAGGCTCTGACGCTGCTGCGTCAACTGAGCAGGGGTGAGGTAGGGCTGACCCGTCCGATTCTCTTAACACACACAGAGGTACACACACACACACAGAGGTACACACACACACAGAGGCACACACACACACACACACACACACACACACACACACACACACACACACACACACACACACACACACACACACACACACACACACCATTCAGGCTCAGGGTGTGTTAGGTGGTTGCAGAGAAATGTTAACCAAACCCCACAGGAAACTGCACCACTGCAACCACCATGGTTCCATTTCTTCACTAATGTCCTTAGAGCTCACATCTTTACCAGAAAGATAAAAGACAGATCGATCAGATGATAAGGACAGCACAATGTTTGACAGTTATAGGTTTCATGGTTTTTAGACATCACAGAATCAGAGCTCTTCATGGTATCTTCAAGAGTTGAGCCCATTGAGGCTTGGCTATATCATCCTTCCTTATTCCCAACAATTCATTAACTGATACATGTTTAATGAATATCCTGGTAATGAGCAGCCTGTTTCATTCACCACTACGGGTAATATCAACTGTCTATCCACTACTGACAGTGTGACAGAGGTATAGTCCACTAGTCCAACTAACTTACATTTCATCTTCACTAGAGTCTTTGCACTCATACTTTAATGTTTAGTGGAACCAGCTTTCTCACCGGTCTGTACATATATGGAAATCTTGTGATCACGTCTAGCCACATTTTTCTCAATGGGCTGCTACCAGGCAAAAAAAAGGCACGTAGTGTGAGAGGAATGCTGAGGAAGTGCCATTAGTCAGCCAGGCCGTCACCACAAGCAGAACCGACCACGGGTCTGGCTGTGTGTGTGTCTGTGTACGTGTGCCATACTGAGTAAATGCATGAGAGCAGAGGAAACTCTTACTGGTTCTGTGTCTGTAATTTTGGGATTAGGCTTGCCTGCCACACACCAATTAACCTCATGTGTTCCTGTTCTACTCACACGTATGTCTTCTGGAGAGCACAGAACACAGACAGAACCAAGTTGGATTTGTTAGGCGTTTGGTACAAATTTTGAGAATGCTCATATTGCTCAGGACTTTCTTCTTTGTCTGTCTTTGTTTCTCTCTCTCCCCCTCCTCTCCTCTCTCTCTCTAGTTATATTGACTGGCTGGCTGTCTGCCAACGTGTCTCTCATTCTTCCTTAAGGGTTCGTACAAGAAAGGAAATTTGATCCATATCTTAATCCCAGACTCCAAAATTGACCCCTTTCAGAGAAATATGATACCTTCAGTCAAAGGCCATGTTCACTCTAGAGCAAGTCCCTGGGTCCTTTTCCTGAGTTTGACTAAGGTAAACAGGTAAGCACAGGTGAAATGGTTTGGTGTTTGAGCAACTGGAGCATTCCATTGTGCTGCACCATTTTGGTTTTGGTCTGTGCTACATTTGGCATACCAGTCGCTGTGTGCCTAAGTGCTTAAAAATACATTAGTCGAAAAAAGCAAATATGACACAAATGGTCCAGCGCACCCATTAAGGACTGGACTGTCTTTGCAGTGTGGGTCACTGTTGCCTCCCCACAGAGTGAAATGAGACAGCCATTGTTCACTGGAGGGAAACTCAAATGGACACTCTTTCTCTCTCTCAGACATATTCAACATTACATGATAGTTTATACAGATTCTAGATTTAATCTTCGTAATTATGTGTTAACCTCAGACGTAAGTGTCTTTCAATGCGTGTAAGTGCACTTTCATTACCTCCAGCTGTTTTGATGAGAACACAAATATGTGTTTTATTTGGGCGTCTCGGTATTTGCCTATGCTTTCTACCCTGTTATCACCACAGATGAGAAAACCAAAAATATATGTTGCCATGCCAATGACTGAACAGTAAGCGACACGTTGAGGAAGTGTGAGGTAAAATATGATTCAGAGAGGGAGGATTCTTAAAGGCCCACACAGACTGTATGATTTTAGCCTTCTTATGCCACAATTTTGCCGTCCCTGTCACGTCCTGATCCGTTTCACCTGCCTTCGATTGTCCCCACCCACTTCCAGGTGTCATCCATTTTCCCCAATAGTCCCTGGGTATTTATTCCAGTGTTCCCTGTTTGTCTGATGCCAGTTCATCTTGTCAAGTCAACCAGCGCTGGTTTCCGTGCTCCTGCTTTTTCTTATCTCTCTTTTGCTAGTCCTCTCGGTTTGGACCTTTGCCTGCCTTGACTCTGAACCCTCCTGCCTGACCATACTGCCTGCCCTGATCTCGAGCCTGCCTGCCACTCCTGAACTCTGACCTTGTTTATGATCTTTTGCCTGTCCACAACCATTCTCTTGCCTGCCCCTTGGATTATAATAAATATCAGACACTCGAACCATCTGCCTCCAGTGTCTGCATCTGGGTCTCGCCCTGTGCCCTTATATCCCAGACAATATGTTGTTGACAAATTCTTAGGTCGTAAACGATTGTCAGACATCTTGGCTTGCTCAGTGTGACGGTTTAGGTTTGACGATTAAATACCACTGCGTGCGGTCATAGGCTTGGAAACAGTTTTTCCAGTTTTCAGAAATATTGAGCTTTTATCGTGTAGTGAGGCTGGTGTTACGAGCCGATTGACTGACCAATAGGAACACAACCGGCACTGAGTATTGTTGTGAATATTCTAATCAAGTAAGGGAGAGGAGACTTTCAATTTCTTCAAACAATCAACCTTTAATATCGATACAGTTTTGCCATAATGGAGCTGGTCAACAACCAACCGTAGCTGATTGTTGAGAGCCCAATAATATAGAAAACGGAGAGAGGAACCATCCTTTCTCAGAAGCCCAGCATTGTTAGAATGGAAATGTCTTACTATTGTTAAGCATATAATTGTTAACTAATAATATTCAACAAATGAGGTAAATTCATATTTTTTCTCTCACAGTATACCCATAATAATATGATCATTGTGAATAGTCACATTAATATAATAGTTTGATTTAGAAGATTACATGCGTTGCAAAAATAACGATTTCCATAATCTTGTTTACATGGACAAATCTGAAATCAGGCTACCTCAAAATAAACTTTTTACCACAGCGACTATGTTATTTTTGGGAAACCTAAAATAAGTTAAGACATATCAAATTTGTACGTGAAAACTATTTGAATACTTTCAGTTTTTCAAAACTCACTTCACTTGTGCATAAGCATAGAGGAAGGCTTGCGCTGCTGGAACATGCACAGACCAAATACACCACTGCCGTTGACATACCCTACGTCGGCTGACGAAGCCTCACAAGACAATTGCAGAATGTGACGACAGAACTGAAGCAAATCATACAATCTGGCCATGTTGATATTAAGATTTTAAATTGGTAACATCACACAATGTGACATGTAATAATCGTAAAAGACTGAATCCGACTTACAGTGTGGGAAGGAAGGCCTTTAGTCACTGTGGTTAATGCTTTGTCCTCTAGTTCCTACAGCCCAGTATGTCTCACTCAGGTTGATCCCATCATTATTCACACATGATTCACTCTCTCATCATCTTCTTGTGTATTACACAAGATTACAAAAGTATTTTGCTGTAAAATACAATCCACAACCTGAGGGGCAGTCGAGTTCACATTCATGCCTCACGTCAATTCAAGCTAATTCTAATTCAATATTTTGCCTTCCACTTATCCACAGATCCTCTGGTCCTCTTGACTCACTGGCCTCTTGTGAAACCAGCTGTCTTCATCTCATATATGGTTATAAACCCCTGTACATTACTACGTTCCATTGACGGGGCTAAGGCAGGTTGAGGAATAGGAAGTGGACACGTTCTGTGACAGTGACCTGTGGGGACTTTGTTGTTCCCAGTGTTTTCTACATTGTTACCAATTCCAGCAATTCAACTCACATTGTGTTTATGTACAGCGTTAGGTATTTCCTCATAAACACTTGGGTTGGGAGGGATGATGAACGTGACTGTTTAGCCCCACACTAGGTGTTTCCTTCATTTAGAGCTGGCTGTGTTTCAGGATCTAGCAGCAGTGTCAGCACTAGCAACAGGTCTAACAGCGTTTAATGAATGGCTCAGGGAGAGTGGAGACTATGCTATGCATCATAATACTTCTTTAGGGGAGTTTACTGTATGTTTGCCTCACTGTGTTGTTGGGATACAGATTATTTCAGTCACAATACATGGGATAGGACACGCAAATGAATTAAAAGGACATGAGCGGATATCCACAGTGTTTTATTGCGATATCATTGCTTTATGTGTTACACAAACCTGACTGTTTTCCACTTAGTGTGAGATAAATGTGGCTTTTTAGACAGCAAATACCTAGATGGCAACTTGCTGTTCATAACACTCCCACACTGTCACCTGGCACAGTCACGAGTCCAAGCCTCTAGAGCTGTCATCGACATGATAAGATCATAGCTGATGGTGGGATTTATACAGCAGTGGTTATCTTTACCATCATCTTTCATAGGCGTGATAAAGATAAACTATAACAATGCTCTCTATATCTCTCCTGTGGTTAATGAATGGACACAGTGCTTTATGTCTCACGTTAGCTCTCGCTATTGCCTCATGTAGATATACACAGATACAAAATGTGTGTATTATATTGGCTTGTTGCATACAATCTACAGTCCATCATATTAATGTAGAATCACATATTCAAGGTGTTTTACATAGACTACTTTAGATACACATGTTTAGTTTATCCTGATATGTGCTTGCCTGACAACTCAAACTGAATACCTCCGCTGCTCTATATTGTCACTACATACTTCAGTCTGAGAATGCAACCATTGAAGTTGTTCGTGGTGATATGAAAATGAGGGGTGTTGTACAAAACAACGTCATCAGCGATTGGATCATCTCTAACCAATCAGAGTATCAAAGCCAATGACATATTTTCAAAACGTTGCTTCACCCACGTGTTCTGGCTTTGGCTCAACCCATCGGTTTCTGGGACCAATCAAAAGGTCTCGAACGTATTTTCATTGCAGAAATTGTCGGGAAGGTACTCAGTTCGAGACTTACTGCAGAGAAGAAACTGATGTCCATGGGTGTGGCTTAGCATTTGGCCAGAGCAAGGAGTTTGGGTAGCCAAGCAAGTAAGGTGCCATGGGTTACTTGAAATTAGCATCTGGAAAATTACTGTCCAAAATGACCGCTCTGAAATCTTATTCGACATCAATTAAAATGACTGTGTCCAGTGAAAGGGCCAAATAGACTCAATTGGGGCCATTACCACATTCTTTATGCATGTTTGGTAAAGGAGCAGAAAACAAGACAACTGCAACACAGCATTCATATTGTTGACCTGTTGTAGGTACATGGAAATGTAGAAATATTTTGTCTGAGTTCTTTCCTTTAGACCTGAAAGGACCAGTGTATTTTAAGCTAGAAGCTCAATATGAATGTCATAGTGACGATATCACCCTCATGGAAATAGAAACGGTGTGGTTGATAACATTATTAAAAGCTTGCCTAATCTTCACATATATGCCATCTAAAGGTAGCTGCCAAAATAAACAAAACACTTCAAATATATTTTAAACAGGTTCTTCCACACAGGTGTGGTTCCTAAATGAATTAAGCAATTAAAACATTCCATCATGTTTAGGGTCATGTATTAAAATGCCTAGTTGACCATTATGTTGGTTACCATGGCTAGAAGAAGAGACATCAGTTACTTTTAAAGAGGGGTCTGAAAGGATAATAGGGGGTTTAAAGTGTGTGTGTTCAAAGCAAATGTTATTTGTCACATGATTCGTAAACAACAGGCTCACAGTGAAATGCTTATTTATGGGCCCTTCCCAACAATGCAGAGAGAAAAATATATTCAAAAAAAGAATAACACGAGGAATAAATAAACAATGAATAACGATAACTTGGCTATATACACACAAGATACAAGTACCGAGTCGATGTGCAGGTGTAAGAAGTAATTGAAGGAGATACAGTGCATTCAGAAAGGATTCAGACCACTTGACTTTTTCCACAATTTGTTACACCTTATTGTAAAATTGATTTAATAAAAAAAATCCTCAGCAGTGACAAAGTGAAAACAGGTTGTTTTTCGTTTTGTTTTAAACAAAAATACTATTTACATAAGCATTCGGACACTTCTATGAGACTCGAAATTGAGCTAAGGTGCATCCTGTTTCCATTGATCAACCTTGAGATGTTTCTACAACTTCATTGGAGTCCACCTGTAGTAAATTCAATTGATTGGACATGATTTGGAAAGGCACACACTTGGCTTTTCAAGGTCCCACAGTTGACCAAGCCTTGAGGTTGAAGGAATTGTCCGTAGAGCTCAAAGAGAGGATTGTGTCGAGGCACAGATCTGGGGAAGGGTACCCAAAATGTTATGCAGCATTGAAGGTCCCCAAGAACACAGTGGCCTCCATCATTATTAAATGAAAGAAGTTGGGATCCACCAAGACTCTTCCTAGAGCTGGCATCCCGGCCAGGTGAGGTGACCAAAAACCCGATGGTTACTCTGACAGAGCTCCAGACTTCCTCTGTGTAGAGGACAGAATCTACCAGAAGGAAAACCATCTCTGCAGCACTCCACCAATCAGGCCTTTATGGTAGAGTGGCCAGATGGAAGCCACTCCTCAGAAAAAGGAACATGGCGGCCCACTTGGAGTTTTCCAAAAGAAAGCTAAAGGACTGTCGGATCATGAGAAACAAGATTCTCTGGTCTGATGAAACCAAGGTTGAACTGTTTGGATTGAATGCCAAGCGTCATGTCTGGAGGAAACCTTTCTCCATCCCTACTGTGAAGCATGGTGGTGATAGCATCATGCTGTGGGGATATTTTTCAGTGACTGAGAGACTAGTCAGGATAGGGAAAATGAACGGAGCAAAGTACAGAGAAATCCTTTACATATAACATCTTATTAATCATTACCTCTTATCAAATACTCAGTCAAATTATTGTAACATTCTTGGATTTGCAAATCTCCTTCTTTGATCAGCCTTGTGCATTATTCAGTTCTACACAAATTGGTATAATCATTTATTTACTAGCTAACTAAATAATAACACAGAATACCCACACACACCTACATGAAACAAGGTTCCTAGTGGACTGTCAAGACATGACGACTTGTTACAACATAGATGGGGGGGGGGGGTAGAGAGAGAGAGAGAGAAAGAAAAAGGGACACTTTCTATAACTATTCTCCCATTAACCATATACTTTGCACATGAACCGCCGCCCGTTTGGAATAAAAAATCATGAATGTATTTACATGTGTCTTCGTCGTTTATCTCGGGCCTGATTGTCTGAAAGGGGTCTCCCCTTTCCCGTCCTCTACTGTTGTTCACTCTGGAAGATAACCAGCCATGTTGACAGTTCCCATTGGTGATGAGCGTTGTAGGATAGTCTCACTTAGATTCACTTTTCTCGATATCTGACTTAAGACAGCTAATCAGTTGTACCAGTGATTGTCTGAGGTGAGCTTCTCACCGCTTCCTCCTCGTGTTGGTATAGATTCTCTTATCCCTCCTAAAATCACAGTCATATCTTAACAAAAATACATCTATAATTGTTCATATTGTATTCACAACATATTGGATGAAAACTTGACAGATGAAGGGGGTATCCTTTCCAAGTTACAGTATTTGGCCCATACAGTTTTTAATAACATCACAAAATGAAAAACAATATGACATTAGTGACCACTTCCCACATTGTGTTCCATTATCACTTTTTGGACATTAGAGTTTCGGTGGGAAAAAGTCTCTCTAGACATAGTTATTCCTTTGGTTGATACTAAACGGTAGAGAGAGAGTTTTCTCCTGCTTAAATTTAAGACCGGGTGTGAGCTGTCTGGTTGTTGTAAGCCATTGCCAAGCTGATCCATTGAGATCCTCCCAGGACAGTCAGGACATCGGTCAATGCAGATAATCCAGGTAGCTGTTTAATTAACTATTTAGTGGTCTTACGGCTTGGGGGTGGAAGCTGTTCAGGGTCTTGTTGGTTCCAGACTTTGTGCTTCTGTAATGCTTTCCATGCGGTAGCAGAGAGAACAGTCTGTGACTTTCATGGCTGGAGTTTTTGACAATTTTTAGGGCCTTCCTCTAACACTGCCTGGTACAGAGATCCTTGATGGCAGGGAGCTCGGCCCCAATGATGTACTGGGCCGTACACACTACCCTTTCTAGCGACCTGCAGTCGGGTGCCAAGCAGTTGCCATACCAAGTGATGGTGCAGCCAGTCAATATACTCTCAATGGTGCAGCCAGTCAATATACTCTCAATGGTGCAGCCAGTCAATATACTCTCAATGGTGCAGCCAGTCAATATACTCTCAATGGTGCAGCCAGTCAATATACTCTCAATGGTGCAGCTTTAGAACTGTATTGAGGGTCCTATATTGACACTTTGCCTGTTTTATGGCTCATCGGATGTTGTAGCGGGATTTCTTATAAGCGTCTGGATTCGTGTCCCGCTCATTGAAAGCGTCAACTCTAGCCTATATCTCAGTGCGGATGTTGCCTGTAATCCATGTTTTCTGGTTGAGATATGTTGTAAGGACACTGTGGAGACGAGGTTGTCGATGCATTTATTAATAAAGCTGTTCACTGTTGTGGTAAACTCCTGAATGTTATCTGATTAATCCCGGAATATATTCCAGTCTGTGTTAGGAAGCAGTCCTGTAGTTTAGCATCCACTTCATCTGACCACTTCTGTTTTGAGCATGTCACTGGTACTTCCTGTTTGAGTTTTTCTTGTAAGCAGGAATCAGGAGGATATAGTTTTCCCATAACAGTCTAACAGGACTAAGCTATATGGAATTGTTTTAAGAAGGTCATACCAAGGATAGTTTTGCTATTTGAGTTTGATTTTTAAGACACCTTGAAGTATCCAAAAAATATAACAAGTATTTGATGAAAAATACGTGTGGCCTTACTGCTATTAGCCCATACAAACACATTGAATAACTGATTCACTACACGGAACAACAGAGAGTCTCTCAAAAAATCAGAAGGAAGTTTGTTCTGAAGTGTCTGTTCTACATCTGAGAGA
The DNA here is from genome assembly GCF_034236695.1 of Oncorhynchus nerka. NCBI lineage: Eukaryota > Metazoa > Chordata > Actinopteri > Salmoniformes > Salmonidae > Oncorhynchus > Oncorhynchus nerka. Next base: position 40,947,265 of record NC_088420.1, on the reverse strand, counting down.
TATAAGAAAGATCAGGAATTGTTTTGATTTAAAAAAAATGTATTTCACTTATTTTTGGCACAAAACAGTCTCCATATACTGTATACAGTACCAGTAAAAAGTTTGGACTCATTCAAGGGTTTTTCCTTATTTTTACTATTGTACATTGTAGAATAATTAGTGAAGAGCAAGGAAAAACTTGACTTAGAAAGAAACACACTTGTCTATATAAGGTCCCACAGTTGACAGTGAAAGTCAGAGCAGAAACTATACCATGAGGAAGATCACCGAAATAGTGAAGTGAAGGTTATAAAACTATTTCTAGAGTGTTGAATGTTTCCAAGAGCACAGTGGTCTCCATCATTGGGAAATTAAAAAAAATATGGAACAACCCAGACTCTGCCTAGAGCTGGCCGTCCAACCAAACTGAGAAGCCGCGCAAGAAGGACCTTGGTCAGGGAGGTGACCAAGAACCCAATGATCACTCTGACAGAACTACAGAGTTCATTGGCTGAGATTGGAGAACCTGACAGAAGGACAACAGTTTCTACAGCACTTCACCGATCTGAGCTTTTGGGAGAGTGGCCAGACGGAACACACTCCCGAGAAAAAAGCATGTAACAGCACGTTTGGAGTTTGCAAAAAAAGCATGTGAAAGACTGAGAGCATAAGGCAAACATATTCTGTGGTCTGTGAGAGAAACATTTTACTCTTTGGCTTGAATGCATAGCGCTATGTCTGGAGAAAACCAGGCACAGCTCATCACCCGTATAACACCCTCCCTACCGTGAAGCATGGTGTTGGTAGGATCATGCTATGGGGAGGCTTTTCAGTGGCAAGGACTGGGAGACTGGTAAGAATAGAAGGAACAATGAATGGAACCAAATACAGGCAAATCCTCGATGACAACCTGCTTCAGAGTGCAAACGACCAACAGAACAATGACTCCAAGCATACAGCCAAAGCTATGAAAGAATGGCTTCAGAACAACAATGTGAAAGTCCTTGAGTGGCCCAGGCAAAGCCCGGACTTGAATCAAATTGAAAATCTGTGCAAATACTGGAAGATTGCTGTTCACCGTCGCTCCTCAACTAACTTAACAGAGTTTGAGAAAATATTGGAGAAAATCCACAAATCCAGATGTGCAAAGCTGATACAGACATACCCAAGACGACTCAAAGATGTAGTCGCTGCCAAAGGTGTTTTTACAAAGTATTGACTCAGGGGTGTGAATACTTATTTAAATGAGATATTTCTGTATTTAATTGATACATTTGAACATTTTTCTAAAAAACATGTTTTCACTTTGTCATTAAGGGGTATTGTTTAGATGGGTGAGATTTTTTAAAATTTAAACCATTTTGAATTGCGACTAACACAACAAAATGTGAAATAAATCACAGGGTATGAATCATTTCTGAAGGCAGTGTATGTCCAGTCAGTTCATGGTTCTGTTTCATATAGGCTCACCTTGAATTCATATTGGCCACTGATCTATAATATGAATATGGTCGAAATCTATCTAGTCGTTTAACCTATTAGTTACAATGGAAAAGAGGCTAGGATAGGGAAGGTCTTGAGAAAAAGCCCATGGTAAGAATAAAAGTTAGCTTTATTTCATGACATAGTGTCACTGTATGATGGCAGTTGTTGAGATTGGGAAGAGAAGGGGAGAGAGAGGGGGAGAGCGAGTGAGAGAGGTTTACTGGAGAAAAATTAGATTAAATGAAAGCGGAGCAAGGAATGTACAAAAGACCAGATGCACTCAGAAACTGTTGCTGTCAGAGACAGAATTTAAGAAAGGTAGAAGAGGGAGAGAAGGAGAGGGGATAGTCAGCAAAACACAAGAGAGGGGCACCTTCCAAGCGAATAAAAAATAAAAAAAATAACCGTAACAGGAAGGAGAAAAGAGAGAGTGTGAGAGAGAAAGAGAGAGAGGCTGCACAAGGTAGGGAAGGAGGGGGGGGGGGCAAGAGACGGAGAAGCAGAAGGGTGTGTACACACCGGCACCACCCTCTTCCCCTTTCTGCCTGTGTGTCACTAAGCTCTGAAACCCTCTCTCTCACACAGAATATAAAAAAAGTTGGCCAAAGTCTGTCTCAGCTCCAATAGCTACCAGACACCCACAACAACCTCTCTCTCTTTTTATCGCTCTCTCTCTCTCTCTCTCTCTCTCTCTCTCTCACACACACACACACACACACACACCACCCCTCACTCCTGGCACAGAGAAGACAGGACCACTGGAGAGACCATACACACCTCCGCCTCCTCCTCCAGTCACTCACCCAGCCATCGCCAGACGCTAAGCCCAAGGATGTGGACTTTGCTCTTGGGGGTCACCTTAGGATTACTGGCCTCTTCCAGGTCGGAACCGGCTCAAGGTGAGGGCACTGCACCTCTCTCTGCTCAGCGGATGCCTCTTTGTCTGGGGCTTTTTTTCTCTGGTTTCAGCCTGGAAACACTCTCCTTTGTTGGTGGATTTTATGGCGACACAGTTGATGAGCATGTATAGTGTGTATATTTGTGTGTAAGGAGTGAGAACGATAGGCTGAGGCAGTGCCAAATGGATGTGTAGACGCTGGTAAAGCAACGTGCGCTAGGCTACACAAGCTTACGTCTGGCAGTCTGAGACTCATGACAGCACAGACACAAAGGAGACAGTCGCTCGTGCTCTCTCACACACGCACACTCAGACACACACTTACCGGAGAGTGTGTTAGGGAAGAAAACGATGAGCCCATTTCGGGCAGCTGCTCTTTTCTCATGCATTCAGGTATTCTTGGCATTGTTTTGCCACTGTAGCCTTCAGAAAGCATCTATCTGCTCTTCAATCAATGTGAGGGTACGAAAGAGCTCTACTCATTGTCTGACCACAGCTTAGGGATATGTTGACGTGCTTTAATGCTAATTTTCTAACACAAAGGAGGAAACTCATCAAATCCTCTGCCTCTCTCTTTAATTTTCTTTGGCTTTCGCTCCCTCATGCTTTCAGTGAGGGATCTTGATTGGATGTATGTCAAAGGGGCATCTTTTTGAGGAGGGGAAGTTGGTGCTGAATCAAACAGGTCTGGCTTAGTCTCCCTCTCTTTGACTTGGCTGGGCGGGGGGAGGGGACGGGACGGGTATCACTGTGCCTCCTCTCTGGCTCTGTGCCAAATCACAGCCAACATACAGCTATAAATATGAACGGTTTAAAGGAAAACAAGAGAGGAGGTATAAGGTCTCTTGTGTGTGTTTAAAGGTTTAGAAACAGAGGGGTGTGTGTTCACATTTCCCCCATGTGTTTCTACTGTATATTTGTTTGCCCAATGGTTTAAGCTTAGGGCATGCAGTGTTGTAAGGAGCTGATAGCTGTGTGTGCGTGTGTGTCTATGTGCGTGTGTGTGTGTGCGCGCACACGTGTGTGTGTTAACAGTAATTGGGTGTCTGGCAAATGCAATCCAGGGGTGGTTACAGCTCATCCTACCCTGGCCTTGTCTTTGAACCCTAAATGTGATGCAGTCTTTCCTCCTAAAGCACATCATTAACAGCAGGACTCATGGACATGTGTTTCATCCAGACATCCATGTAAACCAATATCCTATTAATGGAAGCTTTTTACAATGGCTCTCGCTTTACTGTGGATCCAGTCCACATGTGGTTCTGTAATGTCCAAGGCAATAGAAGGTACCTTGAAATTTGACCTTCAGAAAATGTTTTGCTCTCCTACCCATTCTGGTTAATGACGCCTCCTATTGGATCCACTTCACTCGCAAACACACACAAAAAAACATTCATGCAACATCCATGCATGTCCATGTTATAGAAATATTATGATGGCTGTTCCCATCGCTAGGTTGTTTGCTCAGGGTGACTTGGCTAATGGCCAGCTTTACTCCGCTCCTCAGAGCATGTTAGACAAGGCCTGATTGATCAGATCCTGGCTAAAGGTATGCACAGGGCCAGATCAGTCTGTGTCTGTCCAGGCTGGACACACACACACACACCATCGAGGCCAGCCGGCCCCCAGTCTGTGTACATGTATTTGCTCCCCTAGCGTAACTACCCCTCCCGTACCTGTGGGTATCACATTTCAAGTTGAGGGTCGGTGAGAGGCCCCTGTGGAGCAGGACTAGGGCCTCACAAAGGGGGCTTGTGCCCATGCAAGCTGGGAGTACTGTCACCTGCCATCTGATCTGCATGGACACGTGGTTGACCCTTGTACTACCCTCCTCTAGCTTTCTCTACCAACCAACCACCCGTAGGTGTCACAGCCTGGCCATCACAAAATTGAGCAATTTCTTCTCTTCCTCTTTCATTGAGTTTCAGCCTCATCCCCCTCCCCAGTGCTTTTGGTGGCCCATTCTCTCAGTCAGAAGCTGCTCTGCATTTAAACTGTATTTCAGCCCTACTGTATCTCCCATAACGTTGTTAAACCTATGAATTACGCTGTAAAGCCTCTCTGTGAGTCTCAGGCTCGCCGGTAGCAAGGCTATATCCCCGGCCCTACCTTCTCTTCCCTGATCATATACACTGAAGTCTTTGTAGCCCAGGCAAAGCTGCTCCAAAGGCCTCTCTCTGTAATGTATACAGATCCTTAATGCATGAGGTAAGCCCAGCCATCTCTAACCCCACCCCCCCAAATCACCAACCAGACTACATTTTGAAATCGGGACCAATACAGCGGCTGTAGCTAAGTGTATTTTTCTATGGCATTTCTGTGAGATTTTACTGCAAGTCGGTAATCATGTAATAACTCAAATGTTTTGGTGGGAGCTGAAAGTCTTTGAAAGACATAATGCTGAAAATGAACGGGTCACTGAGATTTGAGAAGCAGAACCTCTTCATGCCAAGCCTTCAAAAAAGTAAGAGAAGAAGAAAGGCGGAATAAGGGAGTCAGAGGGAGTCAGAGAAAGGTTGAGGAGGGGGAAGAGAAAAAGAGAGTCCTTCAGGTGACTTTGCTTTGGTGAGTTTTGTGTGAAGGGATCTCATGTTTCTCCTGTACCACTGGTCTATTGGCTCTGTGGATCCTGTGACCAGCAGAGTGAGGGATAGCCACAACATACATGCTGACAGCACCGTCTTCTACTGAGAGAGAGATTAACAGAAAGAACATGGTACACAAGATCAATGTCACACTGATATTGCCAGTCTGTGAGGAATGTACACTCTTAGAAAAAGGGTTCCAACAGGATTCTTTGCAGAAGGAACAATTTTCATTTGTAGAACCCTTTTTGGAAGACGAGGGTTCTTTGTAAGGCAAAGGGTTATACCTAGAACCTTTTTCATCCTAAGAACCGTTTTTTTTTGTAAGAAAGGGTTCTTTGATATTCTTTGGGAGGCCAGAATGATTATTTGGAAGGCAAGGAGGGATCTGCATAGAACCCTTCTGAATCTGAATAAGCTTTTTTATTGTAAATATGTTTCTTTCTTTTAAATAGTGCCTGAGCATTATTCAGTGTTGAAACTTTACCATCAGGAGTTTGAATAATCTGATCCATTTAAAAAATAGGTGTGAGAATGGTTTAAACTGTACCTACTATATCTGGGAATGTATTTGCATTTATTTGGTATGTCCTTATTAAATTGTATATATACAGTACTGACATAGTTGATATTTGAGAGAGAGAGATGCATCAGAGAAATTCAGACAGGTGGGAAAGAGCTGTTTGGCTTTCAAGTCTGATAAGACAGCTAGGAGAGCACAAACTGCAAATTGACTAATGTGTGTGGTGGTGGTTGCCAGTGTACAGTGTTTACTAGAGTGTGTGGTGTAATATGCTGTGTATAGCTATAGGAGAGAGAGGAGCCTTTCTCTTCCAGTCAAAGCACCTGGAGGTTCTGGCATGCGCTAAAAGCTCCCTTTTCTCCTAGCTAGCAGCCTCTGTATATCCAGACCCTCTGTGGTCTCTGGCCCTTTCAACTCCATTAACTGACAATAGAGCTTTTCTAGAGTCACTGCCTTGGAATAGCAGGATCTTGGAGTGACAAAGCAGCACATGGCCACACTCCCTGCATGCTAATGGTAACACCTCTGAATCATGGGTTCCCTCTCTTTTCAGTCGTCCAAACGCTGTGTTCACTTTGATCCACCCTGGGCAGGTCTCTGATGCCAGGTCTGTGATGTTTTTCTCAAGTTTAGACACATTGTGGGGTGTGTGGGTATGTTTGTGTGGTTGGGGAGGGGTTTGTGGTTGTGAGTGTGTGTGTGTGTGTGTTTGGTGTGTGTGCATGTGTCTCTGTGCCCAACCGTCACTAATGGTAAAGTAACTTCCTGTTCAACTTCCTGCCTCTGCTAGGCCTCTAGTGTACACCAAAGGGCTGGGCCAGGCAGTTAAACTGATGCCCTAAACATTTGTTCACTTTCGAAATGTGACACGTCATCAGTTAACGTATGGGGTTAATAAGGGAACTGCTGTGAGTGCATTGACTCTCCACAACTCTGTGCTGTGGGTGGCAAAGCAAACTGCAGTCAGACAGGTAGAAGATCTAAGTCAACTATTATACGCTCACCCATCCACCCCAACCAACCACCCTACTTTAGTTTTTGCCTTAATTAACCATCTGTCTCATGTAAGATATAATAATATACTGAACAAAATATAAACGCAACATGTAAATGTTGTTCCCATGTTTGATGAGCTGAATTAAAAGATCCTAGACATTTTCCATACACACAAAAAGCTTATTTCTCTCAAATGTTGTGCACAATTTTGTTTACATCCCTATTAGTGACCATTTCTCCTTTGCCAAGATAATCCATCCACCTGACAGGTGTGGCATATCAAGAAGCTGATTAAACAGCATGATCATTACACAGGTGCACCTTGTTCTGGGGACAATAAAAGACCACTCTAAAATGTGCATTTTTGTCCCACAACACAATGCCACAGATATTTTGAAGGAAGCACCCTGACTGCAGGAATGTCCACAAGAGCTGTTGCCAGAGAATTGAATTCCCTACCATGAGCCGCCTCCAACGTCATTTTGGAGAATTTGACAGTACTTCCAACCGGCCTCACAACCGCAGACCATGTGTAACCATGCCAGCCCAGGACCTCTACATCCGGCTTCTTCACCTGCGGAATTGTCTGAGACCATCCACTCAGACAGCTGATAAAACTGTGGGTTTGCACAAGTTGTCAGAAACCGTCTCAGGGATTCTCAACTGCATACTCGTCTTCGACGACGTAACCGACTTCATTGGGCAAATGGTCACCTTGCTCTTCACAGGTGCTCTTCACGGATGAATCCCGGTTTCAACTGTACCGGGCAGATGACAGACAGCATGTATGGCGTCGTGTGGGCAAGTGGTTGGCTGATGTCAACGTTGTGAAAAGAGTGCCCCAAGGTGGCGGTGGGGTTATGGTATGGGCAGGTATAAGCTACGGACAGTGTACCAATAGCATTTTATCGATGGTAATTTGAATGCACAGAGATACCATGAAGAGGTCCTGAGGCCCATTGTTGTGCCATTCATCCGCCTCCATCACCTCATGTTTCAACATATTAATAGACAGCCCCATGTCGCAAGGATCTGTACACAATTCCTGGAAGCTGAAAACATCCCAGTTCTTCCATGGCTTGCATACTCACCAGACACCTCACCCATTGAGCATGTTTGGGATGCTCTCGATCAACGTGTATGACAGCGTGTTTCAGTTCCCACCAATATCCAGTAACTTCGCACAGCCATTGAAAAGGAGTGGGAGAACATTCCACAGGCCACAATCAACAGCCTGTTCAACTCTATGCGAAGGAGATCTGTTGAGCTGCATGAGGCAGCACTGCATGATCCACACCCTTTTTTATTTTTATTTTATTTTGTTTTTCACATATCTTTGACCAACAGATGCATATCTGTATTCCCAGTCATGTGAAATCCATAGATTAGGGCCAAATTAATTTATTTCAATTGACTGATTTCTTGTAACTCAGTAAAAACTTTTGATAATTTGAGTGTACCGCATTTATGTTTACTATGTTGCGTGTAGTCTATGAGACCAGGCTGAACTGTCAGATACACAAGTCAAATAATTTAGACATCAAAACAGACAGCTGTAAAATAATGCAGACAGCTAGGTTTCCATCCAATTGACGATAGATTTTCAGGCAAATATTTTTTTATCCACATAAAAACTAAATTCCCATTTACTGAATAAAACATACAAGTAAAATTGGTTTCCATCGCATTTTTAACTCTTCTGATCATTTTGTCACAAATATTTTGCTTTATATATTTTGAAATTGCCCACTCCGTTCTTGGCACGGGTGCTCTAGCCAACAGCTCGCAGATACAGTTTGGGTAGGCTAACTACATGATGAGATTATTATGGTCAAAAGAGCAATATTATTTTCATTTGTGAAAAGGCAGCTAAGCTGTAACGGGTACGATAGGAGTCGAGAAGTAAGTACAGGGAGTGAATTTACTAATAAATGAAACAAGGAACAAAACAAGAAACGCGAGTAGGGTACATATAACACAGGAACAGAATCAACAACACCTGGAAAAATAACCAAAGAGTGACAGATATAGGGGAGGTAATCAGAAAGGTGAGTCCAGGTGAGTCTCATGAGGCACAGGTGCACGTAACGATGGTGGCAGGTGTGTGTAAAAATGAGTAAACTGGCACCAGAGAGGGAGAGCAGGAGTAGACATGACAGTACCCCCTCCCTGACACGCGGATCCAGCCACAGCTGAGGCGCGGGAACCTGTCGAGCCAGCTGAGGCGAGGGAACCTGTCGAGCCAGCTGATGTGGGGGAACCTGTTGAACCAGGTGAGGCGTGGGAACCTGTTGAACCAGATGAGGTGTGGGAGCCTGACAAGCCGGCTGAGGCCTGATGAGCCGGCTGAGGCCTGGAAGCCTGTCGAGCTAGTTGAGGCATTCCCAGTAGCTTCGGCAATGGAGGCCTGACGAGCCAACCCAGGCTTGAGAACCTATTGAACAAGCTGAGGCATGGAAGCCTGACGAGCCAGCTGTTATTCTGTAACGGGTACGCTAGGAGTCGAGAATCAAATACAGGGAGTGAATTTAATCATTAATTCATACATTGAACCAAACAGAAGTAGCGTACTGACATAAAACACAGGAACAGAATCAATAACACCTTGGGAAAGAACCAAAGGGAGTGACAGATATAGGGGAGGTAATAAGGAAGGTGATGGAGTCCAGGTGAGTCGCATGAGGCACAGGTGCACGTAACGATGGTGGCAGGTGTACGTAATAATGAGTAAACTGGTGACAATTAGCACCAGAGAGGGGGAGCGGGAGTAGACGTGACATAAGCTCATCACCATGCATTTTCATCAATACTTTCTCCTAATAAACTGCATGCTTTCATAGTGGGAGGTACACAAAACAAATAAACCCGTTAATAATATGTTTACTTAAATAAGTTTACTTCGATATGATGGCTATTATATCAACATTTGTTTATAAAGGTGTTTCCACCAGCATTTCTCGCACAATTCATTTTACAGACACAAAAAGATCCCACCTTATCTAGCGTATTATGTAAAGTTTACCAGAAATGTACGGTTTCCATCAGGCCTGTAGTAAAAAATATATATATATATTCTTCATGTACTTTAGTTGCATACAAAGGTTGGGTGGAAACGTGGTTACTGGGACAATTTTGCTCTGGTACGGTAATTTGTCAGTAATTTAACAACATCAACTCAGCTGATGTTTTATTTTTCTGTGTTATCTTGAGTTCATGGACAAATTCTGTGACATTAGTGGTAGTACGAACTCGGACCCAGGCGAAAGAAAAGCAGCAGACAGAGGTAATGGTAAATCCAGAATATTTACTTAAGGTCTTCATAGCAAAACAACAAAGCAAGGGCACACGAGAACACTGAACAAAACATGAGACTTCAGCAACTGGCCCTGTCCACAGAGGATCCTAAATAGTCATCCAGCATGTAATCCCAATAAGCCCAATCAGGGTCACCTGGATACTAGAAGTAACCCAGTGGCAACTTCAGGTAGTACACTCAAGGGAGAAAACCTGACCTGTAACAGGATGTGGAGGTGGGATGAACCCTCATGGACCGGGGAAGATGAAGACGATAGGCCACTGGATTGATGCGCCGTAGAACCTTGAATGGCCCAACGTACTGGGGAGCCAACTTCCTAGATTCCACATGTAGCGGCAGATCCCTACCAAAACCTCCAGACCATCTGGCCTGGATGCGGGAGGGGACTCGGGCAGCGAGGACGGTTGGCCTGTTGTTGAACCCAAGCTGAGGACCTCAGGAGCCCTGACCAAACCCTCTCCCAGATCCGGCGGCAATGAGAGATGAGGCATTGAGTGGAAGGAACTGTCACTTCAATCTCCTGATCTGGCAACAGGGGGGGGGCTGGTAACTGTACAACACCTGGAATGGTGAAAGGCCAGTGGAGGAACACTGGAGAGTGTTGTGTGCAAACTCCACCCAGGGAAGGAGGCTGACTGCAAGTAATGGGGTTGGCAGACACACAGCACTGTGAGGCGGTCTCCTGAGCCTGGTTCACCTGCTCAGTTTGACCGTTGGACTGAGGGTGATAACCCGAGGACAGACTGGCTGATGACCCCAGAAGAGTACAGAATGCCCTCCAAAATCTGGAGGCAAACTCGGGGCCACGGTCGGAGACAATGTCCAGAGGAAGTCTGTGAAGGCAGAAAACATGCTGAATAACTAGCTGAGCAGTCTCACGGGCAGATGGAAGCTTAGGCAGCAAAATGAAATGTGCGTCTTGGAAAAGTGGTCCACAATGACCAGGATGACAGTATGTCCCTCGGGATGGAAGGCCTGTGATGAAATTCATAGAGAGATGGACCAGGGTCTAGAAGGTGTTGGCAGCGGATTAAGAAGCCCCAGAGGTTGCTGATGAGGAGTCTTGTTCCGGGCCCATGTCTGACAGGCAGCCACAAAGTTCCGAGCGTCCGCCTCCGCCGAGGGCCACCAAAGCATCCTCCTCAAATACTCTAGTGTTCGCTGCCCTCCCGGATGAGAGTGAGACTCGATGAGTGAGCCCACTGAAGTACCTTGGACTGTGCCCCAAGAGGAACAAAAAGTATGTTAGGTGGACGGGTGTCTGGAATCGCCTCCCTACCTTGTGCCTTCCTCACAACAGTCTCTAACCAGTGACGCCACACCTCCAAAGCCAGTTTAACCACAAAAAGCTCCCAATTGCCGACATCATAGTTCCTCTCCACTGGAGTGAGACGCCTGGAGAAGAAGGCACAGGGATGAAGCTTTTGGTCTTTCGCCGAGTGCTGAGACAGAACCGCCCCCACGCCAAAGTCACAGGCATCCACCTCTACCACAAAGGGAAGAGAAGGATCCGCATGAACGAGAGTGGGTGCAGAAAAAAACAACGTTTCAGGTCCTGGAACACCTTCTCAGCAGCAGGGGTCCAGCATACATGCCCAGCCCAGTCCTTGGTGAGCCTTGTCAATGGCGCCGCCACAGCACTAAAGTCTCTCACAAATCTCCGGTAGAATGAGTGAAACCCAAAAAATGCTGAACTTGCTTGACCGTGCTGGGTCGCGGCCAGTTGACCACCTCTCCTACCTTTTGGGAGTCCATCAGTACACAGCCCTGAGATACGATCTACATACCCCAGGAAGGAGATCTGAGGAACGTGAAACTCACACTTTTCGGGCTTCTCTAACAAGTGAAGAGTGAGGAGTCTTTGAAGAACCTGGTGGACATGTTGGATGTGTTCAGCCATGGACTTGGAGAAGATGAGGATGTCATCCAGGTACACAAACTCAAACTGGTGAAGGAAGTCGCGCAGCACAACATTAACCAAACGGCATGACCCGGTACTCATAATGTTCATTAGGAGTGTTGAATGCTGTCTTCCACTCATCTCCCTGTCTAATGCGCACCAGATTGTACGCGTTCCATCAATCCAATTTAGAGAAAACGGTAGCTCCCTGGAGTCTTTCAAAAGCTGATGACATGGGGTAACGGTTATTGATGGTAATGTTATTTAAACCCCGGTAATCAATACAGGGACATAATCCCCAATCCTCCTTCCCAACAAAGAAAACCACCCCTTCTGCAGGTGAAGTGGACGGCCGAATAAAATCAGCCACCAGCGCCTCCTTAATATAACTGTTCATGACGGCAGTCTCTGAACCTGAGAGAGAATACAGCCCTCCTCTCAAAGGAGTGGTACTGGACAGGAAGTTGGTGGCACAATCATAGGGCCTGTGAGGAGGTAGTTTGCTGGCCCCTTGTTTGCTGAAGATCTGACCCAAATCACAGTAATCCCAACGTACACGGGAAAGATCAGTCTTGTCATTCCCAGCCAGATGAACAGGAGGATCGGAAGTCTCCAGACAAGCAGGACTGGAAAGGTGTTGAGAGAGATGCTGGCAGGTGAACTGGCATGAAGGATTCCATCCCAGAACTCTTCCCGAAGGCCAGTCAATTTGAGGATTATGGGCGGAAAGCCACAGATGTCCAAGAACCAGGGGAAGCTCAGGAGAGTCCACCAGATATAACTGGATAAGCTCCACATGGTCATCCAGAACTCATAGCTGAATAGGCATGGTGAGTTTCTTCACCTTCCCAGATCCTAGGTGTTGACCATCCAGCGCAGTGACCGACAACAGAGTGTCCAGCTTAGTGAGTGGCAGCCTCTGTTGGCGAGCTAATGTGCGATCCAGAAAACGGCCATTAGCCCCAGAGTCTATGAAAGCAGGAATGTCCAACTGTCCATTGTCCCACCGCAGGTTGGCCGGAAGCAAGGTGCGTACCATATCGGCCACAGGAAACTGTATCTGATTCTCCAGAGAGGAAAGTCTGGTGCCTCCCAATTGCATCAGCTCCTCTGAAGGATATGAAGGAGAACCATAGTTGAACTGAGAACCCTGATGGTGTACAGGACAAGAATCGACTCCCTCAGCGGGGCCCAAAACACTGGAACCAACTCGGGACCCCTCTGTCCGCTTGTCAATCCAGATGACCAGAACGATAAGCTCCTCCAGACTATCAGGGTTGTCCCGGGAAGCCAGTTCATCATTGAGAACCTCGCTGAGTACGTTCAGAAAGACTGAGTGAAGTGCCTCTATTTCAACTGCTCTCAGCGGCGAGTGTCCAAATGTCAATGGCGTAATGAGCTACACTCCGGCTGCCCTGCAGAAGCACAATGAGTCTTTGAGCAGCCACTTATGGGGTGATCAAAACCAATCCTCATCTCCTTGGTAAAGCTTTGCCAATTGAAACACATGTCTGATTGCTGCTCCCAGATGGCCTTGGCCCAGGCCAGAGCCGTCATGAGAGCAAGGAGATGACATATGCCACTTTGGAATGCTCGGTGGATATGATGATGCCTGCAACTCGAAGACCAGCGAATATTGGAGCAGGAACCCACGACACCTCCCAGGATGCTCCTCATAATGGGAGGCTCCCGAGGGGAGGAAGACGATTAGCAGGTAGGAAGTGGAGAGTTAGAAACCGCCACAGGTGCAGCAGCAGTTACTTCCATCTGTCCTGTCTGACAAATTCAGGCCTACATTTCAAAACCAACTATCAAAGTGGCCAAGGCTGCAGTCCAAACATGTTATTTCTACAACCTCAGCCCTCGCGCTAGCCACTTTCCCCAGGGAATCCCTGTCGAAACCGGATGCAGTTTGACTGTCATCTTAAGTGGAGGTTCAATTCACAAACGTTGCCCCCTCGGCCCTCGATTTAGCTCGAGGGAACGAGTGAAGAACTTTGATCACTTCTGGGGTAGATACAGTATGAGCCACAATTCAATGCAAAATGTAGTCACTTGTCAAACTCTGCTTGTTGCGAAGGGTCAAATTCTATCAACAGGTCTGCATTTTGGGCATGTCAGACAAAATTATGACGATAGCCTGCTATAAAATATATATAAAATACCATTCCAAAAGTTTGGGGTCATTTAGACATTTCCTTGTTTCTGAAAGAAAATCACATTTTTTTTGTCCATTAAAATAACATCAAATTGATCAGAAATACAGTGTAGACATTGTTAATGTTGTAAATGAATATTGTAGCTGGAAACTGCAATTTTTTTTATGGAATATCTACATAGTTATCGGCAACCATCACTCCTGTGTTCCAATGGCACGTTGTTAGCTAATCCAAGTTTATAATTTTAAAAGGCTAATTGATGATTAGAAAACCCTTTTGCAATTATGCTAGCACTGAGGATCTTCTTGGCCTGCAACAACTGGTGTTCTTGGAGGGAAGGCAGTGTGCACCCAATGGTGTGTTCGAATGAGCGTACCACCCTCTTTAGCGCCTTGCGGTCCGCGGCGGTGGTGTAGCCGTACCAGGGTGTGATGCCCGACAGTATGCTCTCGATGGTGCTCCTGTAGAACACTGTGAGGGCCCTCGGGGACAGACCACATTTCTTCAGCATCCTGAGTTTGAAGAGTCACTGTCACGCCTTCTTCACCATGGTGTCTGTGTGATTTCACAATTTCAGCTCCTCAGAGATGTGCAAGCCAATAAACTTGTTGACCTTCTCCTCAGCGGCCCAGTTGATAAGGATGGAATGCCCGACCTGGTTCCTCTTGAAGATCATAATCAGCTCCTTTGTTTTGCTGACGTTCAGGTTTTTTACCTGACACCACGCCATCAGAGTGCCTACCTCCTCCCTGTAAGGCCATCACATCATTGTTGCCATTTAGGCCTACTACTGTCATCAGCAAACTTGATGATAGAGTTGGAACTGTGTGAGGCCACACAGTCGTGGGTATACTGGGAGTACAGGAGGGGACTGAGGATGCACCCTTGTGGTGCCCTTGTGTTGAGAATAGGGTGTCGAGGAGTTAATGTTGCTTATCTTCACCACTTGGGAGGGGGCCCGTCAGGAAGTCCAGGACCCAGTTGCATAAGGAGCAGTTCAGTCCCAGGGCTGTGAGCTTTGTGGTGAGCTTAGAGGGCACTGTGGTATTGAAGGCCAAGCTGTAGTCGATGAAGAGCATTCTCACATATGCATTCCTTTTGTCCAGGTGGGTGGGGGAAGTGTGCAGTGCAATAGAGATTGTGTCATCTCTGGATGTGTCAGGGCGGTAGACGAATTGTAGCACCAAACCCATGAGAAGAGAGAGAGATGGAGAGCGACAGGTTTGGACAGAGATAGATGTAGACAGGTATTGAAGCGGGTGGCTCAGCACTAGGGGGACCCATTGCTTTCATGGTCCTTCTTATCCCTATACACTGATCGTCGTGACCTGTTGCTCTGCCAGTGCCCAACAGTCTGGAGACACAACACAATTCTCGCTCGCACCACACCTTTCGCAACTGATGTTTGTGCCTGTTGCCATTGGTAATCCTATATCAACAAGTACCATGGAGATATAATATCTGGGGTGAGATATCCTGTGTGTGTGTGTGTGTGTGTGTGTGTGTGTGTGTGTGTGTGTGTGTGTGTGTGTGTGTGTGCCTCTGTGTGTGTGTGAGTGCCTCTGTGTGTGTGAGTGCCTCTGTGTGTGTGTGTGTGTGTGCACATGATGTTCATGCTTTTGCAGTCTGTAGACAATAAGGCCTGACACTCTAAGAATATTGATGTTACAGTATGTGGAGGGAGAACAAACTTTAAACTGAATAACTCAATGTCCATTGATGATCAAAGCTGTGTATAGCCAAACCCATGAGAAGAGTGATAGATGGAGGGAGAGAGGGAGAGGTTCAGACAGAGATAGATGAAGACAGGCATTGAAGCGAGCGGATCAGCCCTACGGACCTCGCTCTTGACGTCCCTCTTGTCCCTATACACTTATCCTCTTGGCCTGCTATTCTGCCAGTGCCCAACACCCTGGAAACAAAAGACAAAACACAATGATCGCTTGAACCACATCTTTCGCAACTGATGTTTGTCTCTGTCGCTATGGTAATCATGTATCAGCAAGCACCATAGGATAGGATATCTGGGGTGAGATTTCCTATGTGAGTGTGTGTGCGTGCTCATGATGTTCATGCTTTTGCAGTCTAGACATATTGATCTAATATTTCTATCCATTTTATTCTGACTATCTTTTTACAAACTTCCTCAGAAGATGAATATATGTACTATTCCTAGAGCTCTGAAGGCCCTTTTCTGGAGGTGAAATCACAACTGCACTGTGAAATAACTCTTACACTCTTACACTCGTTTTTTCTGCTAGCACTGAATTTGCTGATTCAAGAAATATGTATAAGAGCATGTGCTAAATGACTCAAATGTAAATGTAAAAAAAGCTTAGAAAATATCCTTGTTTTTGAAAGAAAAACACATTAAAATAACATCAAATGGATCAGAAATACAGTGTAGACATTGTTAATGTTGTAAATGACTATTGTTGCTGGAAACGGCAGATTTTCTATGAAACATCTACATAGCCGTACAGAGGGCCATTATCAGCAACCATCACTCCTGTGTTCCAATGGTACGTTGTGTTAGCTAATCCAAGATTATCATATTAAAAGGCTAATTGATCATTAGAAAACCCTCTTGCAATTATGTTAGCACAGCTGAAAACTGTGTTCCTAATTAAAGAAGAAATTAAACTGGCCTTCTTTAGAGTAGTTGAGTATCTGGATTATCAGCATTTATGAGATTGATTACAGGCTCAAAATGGAACTCATCAGTCTATTCTTGTTCTGAGAAATGAAGGCTATTCCATGCGCGAAAATGCCAAGAAACTGAAGATCTCGTACAATGCTGTGTACTACTCCCTTCACAGAACAGGGCAAACTGGCTCTAACCAGAATAGAAAGAGGAGTGGGAGGCCCCGGTGCACAACTGAGAAAGAGACGAGGTAGAGACACGGTAATTCCCACTCGGCTGCCCCAATACTGTAGTTCCCATTTCTTATTTCGCTATGTCACAAGACTGTATGATTGTGTCACAGAATAGATTCTCACCCAGATGCAAATGTGCTGTTCACCGTTTTAGCAACTGACTGTAGAAAAGTGATCGGAAGCCTATATGATAGGCTTGATATGATAATGATTCTGTTTGTTGCTGTGTGTGTGTTTCTGTGTGTGTGCTTCTGTGTGTGGGCGCACCACATCCTGTTCATTTGCAGTTCAACCCGTTATTTTCTGCCAGAAGATAGTTCCGCAGAACTCTCCCTTTTATCCAATGAGATAGTGTTGTTGTACTATAAAATGAGGGGCACATCACAGAGAAATGTTAGCCATATTGTATTTAAACAATTGGTTACATAATGTCATCTAGTCAAGTGTGTTGTTGTATTTGCAGTTTTTATATTGTGTTTAGGGAAATTTTAACTCTATGTTTGTGAGGTACAGGCCAAAGAACACGGCATGTTTGCAAAAGGAGTGAAGTTATGTTGAAATCCTTGACCTTTTATTCTCATGGAAATTGGCATATATGGATAAGTGTAAGGGATTTCCTCCTCTTCTTCCGAAGACGAGAGGCGAGAAGGATCAGAGGACCAATATGCGGCGTGGAGTCCATGGTTCTTTTAATAAGAAATACTACACATGAACACGACTGAAATACAAAAATAATAAACGTGGAACGAACGAAACCCAATACAGTACCGTGTGGTGAAAAACACAGACAGTGAAACCCAGGCTACCTAAGTATGATTCTCAATCAGAGACAACTAATTATTTTTTTATTTTTTACTAGGCAAGTCAGTTAAGAACAAATTCTTATTTTCAATGACGGCCTAGGAACAGTGGGTTAACTGCTTGTTCAGGGGCAGAATGACAGATTTGTACCTTGTCAGCTCGGGGATTTGAACTTGCAACCTTTCGGTTACTAGTCCAACGCTCTAACCACTAGGCTACCCTGCTGCCCCAATAATGACACCTGCCTCTGATTGAGAACCATACTAGGCCGAAACATAGAAATCCCCAAATCATAGAAAAACAAACAGACTGCCCACCCCAACTCACGCCCTGACCATACTAAATAATGACAAAACAAAGGAAATAAAGGTCAGAACGTGACAATAGGGCTAAATTGAAATGTTTCTTAAAGAAGAATATTAAAAGTATATGCATAAGCATAGTAGAAATTTAAAGGGAACATTTTGGAGATTATGGGAAAATGATTACACCAAAGTTGAGGACACGACAGTTCACCTGACACCAGACTGAATCCAAACATTACACTGTTCGTCACATTTGTTGTTAATGAAATCTGAAAATACTCTGGATACATTCAGTAACATGATACAAATATTACTGGAAAATCTGGGATAGATGCAAGTTGCAACAAAAACGGCCCATTTTAAATCGCAATCTGGGTCAGGTAGTCATCATTTGAAAGCTTGTTCTATTACCAACATGACTACCTAAGTTATAAAATAGGATCTTACAATGTCAGGCGTTCACAAGGCAATTCAGAGAAACAGATTGTCATTTTGGTGCACATACCCACTGGGCACACACTGGTTGAATCAAAGTTGTTTCCACGTCATTTCAATTAAATTATGTTGAACCAACATGAAATCGACCTTGAACTTACGTCTGTGCCCAGTGGGTATATTCAAGTACATGATATATTTTGGTGAGTGTTCTGTGGCAAATTTTTGTCACAATAGACAAACATAGGTTCAGAACAACCCAGGGTATGACGCAACGTCATCTTGTAACTCTATCAGACCCCAGCAAAAATGTGCTTTTCATTCATTAATACTTTCTTCTACTTGTATATCCAGTGCTTATATTTAGCCTCACTTTGAAGTGTTTCGCCATTTCTTTTCAGGACGGCCAGAGCTACAAGTATAACACAACACAATTTGTCATAAACAGTTGCATTCATAAGTTATATTGACAAATGTCAAAATAAAATTGTCAGCCAAGGCAAAAACCTTGATTAAAAAGGAATTTATATGAATGCTGTAAGTACAGAAAATGTTGCTTAGTGGAAAATGAATATCCAACTAGTGATAATTGTTTGTAGTTTGTGACAGCAACTATGTAAACTATAAAAGATACAATGTCCTGGGATTTCCTGGGATTTTCTATGCAGAAGAACCCCTCAACCTTCTAACGACTCTAGTGTAGCTTGTGAGCGTCATTGACCAAAATTTTTTTACATGTGCATGCCTGTTAGAGTCTCAGCTTTTCAATAGTTTGTAGCTCAAACCATTCTGACTCTACGACATTTTTGTAAAAAGAACCAGCCCCTGGCCTCTTCGGAATCCTCCATTGTCTCACAAACACCGATCTAGGTCAGCCCCCGTTAATCACACAGACAAATTGTACAACCCAGAAGTCTGTAGCTCAAACACACAACGTTTAAACAGGGTTAGAAGTCCTAAGTCACACTGGCGTAACAGTGGGACTAATATAACTTATGACATGAAAGCGGTATGCATTGTTTGGCTTGCTTGTATGACATCAAAGCGATATTTATAATAATCATCAACGTCTCATCTTTCAAAACACATTGAGTCCTCTTAATTTACACCATTTCCCTCCCTCAGACAACAAAAAATGTGCTACATTTGCCCAATTAGAGTGTTCTTCAACAAGGTACTGAGCAAAGAGTCTGAATACTTATGTAAATGTCATATTTCCGTTTTTCAATTTTAACAAATTGCAAAACATTTCTTAAAACCTGTTTCTGCTTTGTCATTATGGGGTATTGTGTGCAGATTTATGAGGGGAAAAATCAATTTAATCAATTTTAGAAGAAGGCTGTAACCCCCCGAAAAAGTGGAAAAGGTCAAGGGGTTTAAACACATTCCGAAGGCACTGTATACTATAGTAATCACTGTCGTGTTTTTTTTTACATTACTGTATTATTCACTGAAGTTTTTTTGCTGTCTGTATATACCTAAGTAATAATGCCCAAGGTGGTGGAGTATATGGCAAATACACTCTGCCATGGCTAAGGGCTGTTCTTAAGCATGACACAACGTGGAATAGCCATATACCACAAACCCCCGAGGTGCCTTATTGCTATTATAAACCAACATAATTAGTAAAAATAAAAATGTAAAAATGAATGGTTTGTCAAAACCGTGGTATATGGTTTGATATACCATGGCTGTCAGCCAATCACGGACAAACTGAAATGGTCCAACCACACAGACAGCATGGTGAAGAGGGCGCAAGAGCTCCTCTTCAATCTCAGAAGGCTGAAGAAATTTGGCTTGTCACCAAAAACACAAAAACACCACAAACTTTTACACATGCATAATCGAGAGCATCCTGTCGGGCTGTATCACCGCCTGGTATGGCAACTGCTTCGCCCACAACCGTAAGGCTCTCCAGAGGGTAATGAGGTCTGCACAACGCATCACCGGAGGCAAACTACCTACCCTCCAGGACACCTACACCACCCGATGTCACAGAAAGGTCAAAAAGATCATCAAGGACATTCCATTCCATTGAAACATTAATAAAGTACAGTATTTCTCACATGTTGGTATTTTGAGTTTATCTCCATAATTATATTGTTTATATTTTTTTAAGTATTGTTTGTGCATTGCCAGTCAGGGGTGGCAGTAATTTTGGAGCCCACTCTATATATACTGTACTCTATACCATCTACAGCATCCTGCCTATGCCGGTCGGCCATCGCTCAAATTCTTATTCCTTCCTTTACACTTGTGTGTATAAGGTAGTTGTTGTGAAATTGTTAGATTACTTGTTCGATATTACTGCATGGTCAGAACTAGAAGCACAAGCATTTCACTACACTCACATTAACATCTGCTAACCATGTGTATGTGACCAATAACATTTGATTTGATTCGATTTAAACTGCATTCAGGGCTTGATCCCTCAGTTTATAGTACACTCCAAGCTCATCATTAAGCTGGAGGCCCTGGGTCTCAACCCCAACCTGTGTAAATTGGGTCCTGGACTTCCTGGCGGGCCACCCCCAGGTGGTGAAGGTAGGGAACAACATCTCCACTTCGCTGATCTTCAACACTGGGGCCCCACAAAGGTGCGTGCTCAGCCCCCTCCTGTACTCCTTGTTCACCCCTGACTGTGTGGCCATGCACGCCTCCAACTCGATCATCAAGTTTGTAGACGACGGGCCTTCCTGAGTGGCGCAGTCGTCTAAGGCACTGCACCGCATCACAGTGCTAGCTGTGCCACTAGAGATTCTGGGTTCGAGTCCAGGCTCGGTCGCAGCCGGCCACGACCTGGAGACCCATGGGGCGGCACACAATTAGCCCAGCGTTGTCCGGTTTAGGGGTGGGTGGCAGGGATGTCCTTGTCCCATAGCACACTAGCGACTCCTGTGTGGTGTCAGGAAAATAACCTCATTCTCAATGTCATCAAAACAAAGGAGATGATCGTGGACTTCAGGAAACAGTAGAGGGAGCAACCCCCTATCCACATCGATGGGACAGCAGTGGAGAAGGTGGAAAGTTTTAAGTTCCTCTGCATACATGTCACGGACAAACTGAAATGATCCACCCACACAGACAGTGTGGTGAAGAAGGCACAAAAGGAACAGAGCCTTTCAAAGTCAGAAATTTGGCTTTTCACCTAAAACCCTCACAAACTTTTACAGATGCGCAATTGAGAGCATCCTGTCGGGCTGTATCACCGCCTGGTATGGCAACAGCACCACCCACAACCACAGGGCTCTCCAGACGGTGGTGTATGCACAACGCATCACCGGGGGCAAACTATCTGCCCTCCAGGAGAGCTACAGCACCCGATGTCACAGGAAGGCCAAAAATGTCATCAAGGACAAGAACCAACCGAGTCACTGCCTGTTCACCCCACTACCATCCAGAAGGCGAGGTCAGTACAGGTGCATCAAAGCTGGGACCGAGAGACTGACAAATAGCTTCATTCTCAAGGCCATCGGAATGTTAAACAGCCATCACTAAGACAGAGAGGCTGCTGCCTACAGTGGCTTGCGAAAGTATTCACCCCCTTGGCATTTTTCCTATTTTGTTGCCTTACAACCTGGAATTAAGATTCATTTTGGGGGGTTTGCATCATTTGATTTCCAAAACATGCCTACCACTTTGAAGATGCAAAATATTTTGTATTGTGAAACAAACAAGAAATAAGACAAAAACCAGAAAACTTGAGAGAGCGCACATTACTATTCAACCCTCAAAGTCAATACTGTGTAGAGACACCTTTTGCAGCAATTACAGCTGCAAAGTCTCTTGGGGTATGTCTCTATAAACTTGGCACATCTAGCCACTGGGATTTCTGCCCATTCTTCAAAGTAAAACTGCTCCAGCTCCTTCAAGTTTGTTGGGTTCCGCTGGTGTACAGCAATCTTTAAGTCGTACCACAGATTCTCAGTTGGATTGAGGTCTGGCCTTTGACTAGGCCATTCCAAGACATTTAAATGTTTCCCCTTAAACCACTCGAGTGTTGCTTTAGCAGTTTGCTCTGTTGGAACTAGAAGCACAAGCATAAAAGTGTACATATTTATATCCAAAAATCTCAGGTTACGTTCAGTAATGTGTTGCTTCCAAAACACCCGGTGATTTTGCAGAGAGCCACATCCATTTCCAGAAATGCTCATAATAAACATTGATAAAAGAAACATGTGTTATTCACAGAATTAAAGATAGACTTCTCCTTAATGCAACCGCTGTGTCAGATTTTTATTTTTTTTTACTTTATGGAAAAAGAACATTCAATAATCTGAGTACGGTGCTCAGAGACCAAACCAGCAAAATAAATATCCGCCATGTTGGAGTCAACATTAGTCAGAAATAGCATTATACATATTCACTTACTTTGATGATCTTCATCAGAATGCACTCCCAGGAATCCCAATTCCACAATAAATGTTTGATTTCTTCGATAAAGTTTATGATTTATGTCCAAATTCCTCCTTGTTGTTAGCGCGTTCAGCCCAGTAATCCATCTTCATGAGGCGCGAGCACTAGGTCCAGACAAAGTCCAAAGTTCCGTTACAGTCTGTAGAAACATGTCAAACGATGATGATGAATACAATCAATCTTTAGGAAGTTTTTAACATAAATCTTCAAGATCCAAAAATATCTTCAACCGGTCCGGTCCGTACCCCTTCCACTCCACAAGGTACTGAAGGCCCCCCACCCGATGCCTCGAATCCAGGATGGAGCGAACGATGTACGCCGGGGTCCCCTCGATGTCCAAAGGGGGAGGAGGGACTTCCCGTACCTCAGATTCCTGGAGCGGACCAGCCACCACCGGCCTGAGGAGAGACACATGGAACGAGGGGTTAATACGATAATAAAGGGGATTTTTTAATCTGTAACATATGTCGTTCACCCTCCTCAGGACTTTAAATGGCCCCACAAACCACGGACCCAGCTTCCGGCAGGGCAGGTGGAGGGGCAGGTTAAGGGTCGAGAGCCAGACCCGGTCCCCCGGTGCGAACACAGGGGTCTCACTGTGGTGACGGTCCGCCCTTGTTTTCTGACGACACGCAGCTCGCTGGAGATGGACACGAGCGGCCTCCCATGTCTCCTCCGCGCACCTAAACCAGTCGTCCACTGCAGGAGTATCGGTCTGACCCTGATGCCATGGTGCCAGAACCGGCTGGTACCCCAATACACACTGAAAGGGGGAGAGGTTAGCGGAGGAATGGCGAAGCGAGTTCTGTGCCATCTCGGCCCAGGGCACTAATGCTGCCCACTCCCCTGGCCGGTCCTGGTAATAGGACCGCAGAAACCTGCCCACATCCTGGTTGACTCTCTCTACCTGCCTGTTACTCTCAGGGTGAAAATCTGAGGTATGGCTGATCGAGACCCCTAGACGTTCCATGAATGCCCTCCAAACTCTGGACGTGAACTGGGGACCCCGATCCGACACAATATCCTCAGGCACCCCGTAGTGCTGGAAGACATGGGTAAAGAGGGCCTCCGCAGTCTGTAGGGCCGTAGGGAGACCAGGCAGAGGGAGGAGACGACTGGACTTAGAAAAACAATCAACAACGACCAGGATAATGGTATTTCCCTGTGAGAGAGGAAGATCTGTTAAGAAATCCACTGACATATCCACTGACAGTTTTCCAATCCTCAGGGAAACAAACAGGCACAAACAGTTGATCAACAGAGGACTCTAGATGAGTGTGGTGCAAACTCACCTGGGTTGATGCCAGAGTGCCCTGCCTGTTGCCTCGACTCCCAGAGGAACCAACAAGGCACCGACCGGCCGTGTGTCCTCTGCGGCCACAGATGGCGCACGTGATGGCTCCTCCTCCCGTCTCCCTATGCGCTGCACCTCCTAACTCCATGGGCACCGGAGCAGGGATGCTGGATGATCGAACCAACAGAGCCCCCTCTGGACATTCACGGTGACCAGAAGGTTATCCAACCGGATGGACAAATCCCATGGAGTTAGGAGGTGGCTGTGTTTTTCTGTGACCAGGCACTCACCTAACATAATCGTTTGGTTTGCTTCATCGTAAGGCCTTTTTGAAATCGGACACTGTGGTGGGATTAACAAGAAGTGTATCTTTAAAATGGTGTAACATACTTGTATGTTTGAGGAATTTTAATTATGTGATTTCTGTTGTTTTGGATTTGGCGTCCTGCACTTTCACTGGCTGTTGTCATATCAATCCCGTTAGCGGGATCTCAGCCCAAAGAGGTTTTAAGTGTGCACTGTGTCAAGAAGCAAAAATTGTGAATAGGTATAATTTGTATGTATAAAATGTATATTAGTCATATTTAAAATAACTAAATAGGGTAATTTTGTATACATTTATTTAAAAACGTATTGGGCTGCTTCTGAGGGGATTCTGGTAAGATGCCGGCAAAGTCGGCTGAATTCCGATAGACAGAAACTGCGATGTACTTGGACCGATTCTGGGCAGTCATTCGTTTTGATTCCTGGCCGAGTCCTTCACCCGATTCCGGGCCGATTCAATCAGTTCCGGCCCCCCGGAACTGATTAATTTGCTAGCTGGGAGACGGCAGGCAAGCTCAGGGTCAGGACAGGCAAAACAGGTTGTAACCAGAAATAGGAACAAACACAGAGAAAGACGCTGGCCCCACTTGATGGACAAGACCATTTGGCAACAGACAAACAGAAAATGCAGGTATAAATACACAGGGGATAATGTGTGAAAAATGAGAGATACTTGGTAGGGGGTGGAGACTGCATTTATACTGCATCTAAAATCAATATGGTGACATCAAAATTATTTTAAAAGTTTTCCATACAAATTATTTGACCCCTTTTGAATGGCATTGTAATTCCAAGCCACTGTAATGCACTTTAGATGAAATTTTCATAGGCACTCTGTCAGGGTGTGTATGAAGGTGAAATCGGGTGCAGGAGAGTGTAACAATACAGAGGCGGATGCAAGATGCAAGCAACGATGGTTTAATGAATACAGGTTACAGCAGCAACAGGACAGACAGACTGTACTCAGACGGAATCCGACCCAGGGACTAGGGCGCATCCTCCTATGTGAGCGTGCTGAGAAACCCAGGGGAGAGTGTCCGGATGGGTAGGAAGGAGCACAGCAGATAATCCACACAAGGGCGGCGAGAGATGAGCACGGACACACGACACAACCTCAGGGAAGTAACAACGATCTGACAACAAGAAACACTGGTTACAGAACATATAAAGGGAAGATAGGTGATTCCAGCTGGCGCAGACAATCAGGCCGAGATTGGGAACCACGCCCACACAAACACGGGAGAGAGAGAGAGAGAGAGAGAGAGAGAGAGAGAGAGAGAGAGAGAGAGAAAAGGAAAAGGAGGCAGTGGATTCATGAACCGTGACAGAGAGCAGAGTATGATTAAATAAAGCACACTTTATTATAGTTCCAAACCGAGAGCACAACAAAATAAATGCCCTCAAAAAACGGAACAATAAAGTAAAGCGCTTAACGAACATCACTTGACATGAAAACAATTACACACAAAACATGATGGGAAACAGATGGTTAAATACAAGTAGATTGATTGGGGAAATGAAAACCAGGTGTGTATGAAAACAAGACAAGACAAATGGATATATGAAAAATGGAGCTGCGATGGCTAGAAAGCCGGTGACGTCGATCGCCGAACACCTCCCGAACAAGGAGAGGAGCCGACTTCGGCGGAAATCGTGATATACTCATTGATGATGCATTGATCAGAATGCTCAGAACAACACAAACGTCCAAAGCAATATTGTGACGAAACATGCAATCCATGAATAGGGGTACTCCGGTAATGTTAGTCCTGGGTAAATACTAGTATGCCAGAGCTGCAGTGAGGTCCCCACTGATCCCATCTTTGTCAGTTACTGTTGAATTATAGACTAGAAGAAATAGCTACTGCGTTCATAAGTATTTACCAAGACTATTCAACAGTGTAACGAAGTATTCAGTTCCATTACTTTACAAGTAGAAATGTAACCTGTTTTAGCAGTATCAAGCAACATCTAAAGTTCCCTGTTAACCTGTTGCGACGAGCAATCCCGTATCCGGGAGCGTAATTATAGCCTCAAGCTCATTACCATAACACAACGTTAACTATTCATGAAAATCGCAAATGAAATGAAATAAATATATTGGCTCACAAGCTTAGCCTTTTGTTAACAACACTGTCATCTCAGATTTTCAAAAAATGCTTTTCAACCATAGCTACACAAGCATTTGTGTAAGAGTATTGATAGCTAGCATAGCATTAAGCCTAGCATTTAGCAGGCAACATTTTCACAAAAACAAGAAAAGCATTCAAATAAAATCATTTACCTATGAAGAACTTTGGATGTTTTCAATGAGGAGACTCTCAGTTAGATAGCAAATGTTCAGTTTTTCCCCAAAGATTATTTGTGTAGGAGAAATCGCTCCGTTTTGTTCATCACGTTTGGCTAAGGAAAAAAAACGAAAATTCAGTCATTACAACGCAAACTTTTTTCCAAATTAACTCCATAATATCGACAGAAACATGGCAAACGTTGTTTAGAATCAATCCTCAAGGTGTTTTTCACATATCCATTCGATGATAAGTCACTCGTGGCAGTTTGGTTTCTCCTCTGTTCAAAATGGAAAAATGCACGCACCTGGAGATTACGCAATAGTTTAGACGGAGGACACGGAACGGACACCTGGTAAATGTAGTCTCTTATGGTCAATTTTCCAATGATATGCCTACAAATACGTCACAATGCTGCAAACACCTTGGGGAAACGACAGAAAGTGTAGGCTCATTCCTTGCGCATTCACAGCCATATAAGGAGACATTGGAACACAGCGCCTCAAAAATCTGTCTCACTTCCTGTATGAAATTACATCTTGGTTTCGCCTGTAGCATTAGATCTGTGGCACTTACAGACAATATCTTTGCAGTTTTGGAAACGTCAGAGTGTTTTCTTTCCAAAGCTGTCAATTATATGCATAGTCGAGCATCTTTTCGTGACAAAATATCTTGTTTAAAACGGGAACGTTTTTCATCCAAAAATGAAATACTGCCCCCAGAGGTTCAAGAGGTTAAGAGGACCTGTGTGGTTCTGTAAAATCTTTGCTTATATATCGATCAGCCAGTGACAAAGTACATACCTGCAATCCTTACATTGTAGCGCAGCAGGAGAGAGTGATTTCTTCAACATTCAGAGATTGATTCATAGAAAGATTAATATGAAATGAAAGGCGAGTTCCTAACAATTTCAGGAAGCCAAGCTCGAGCTCTGTATGACTCACAGTGGTGGGGGCAGATGTTTCGATCAAGAGAGACCTTTAGAAAATGTGCACATTTCCTCTAACACTAAACATACAAATATGTATTGTACAGTTCTAAGGAAGGCAATCTTATAGTTAGCCATTTTATAATTTGATTATATTTATAAATCATGTAAGTAATTTCAAGCCTTATTCATACAGTTCTGTTGATGGTGACAGGTGTGCGCCATAACGAGCAGCCTGGTGACCTAGAGGCTAGAGAGGGAGCACACATGACACATAGGTTAATGTGATTAGCATGAGGTTGTAAGTAAGAAAAACATTTCCCATGACATAGACATAGCTGATATGGGCAGAAAGCTTAAATTCTTGTTAATCTAACTGCACTATCCAATTGACAGTAGCTATTATAGTGAAAATATATCATACTATTGTTTGAGGAGAGTGCACAATTATGAACTTGAAAATGTATTATTAAACCAATTAGGCACATTTGGGCAGTATTGATGCAACATTTTGAACAGAAATGCAATGATTCATTGGATCAATCTAAAACTTTGCACATACACTGCTGCAGTCTAGTGGCCAAAATATAAATTGTGCCTGGGCTAGAATAATACATTATTATTCCTTCCTCTTGCATTTCAAAGATGATGGTACAAAAAAAACAAGAAAAAAACGCATGCTTTTTCTTTGTATCATCTTTTACCAGATCTAATGTGTTATATTCTCCTCCATTCATTTCACAATTCCACAAACTTCAAAGTGTTTCCTTTTAAATGATATCAAGAATATGCATATCCTTGCTTCAGGTCATGAGATACAGGCAGTTAGATTTGTGTGTGTCATTTTAGATGAAAATTTTAAAAAAGGGTCAGATCCTCAAGAGGTTTTAAATCCTACTGGGCACAGACGTCATTCAAATCAAAATCAAATCAAATTTATTTATATAGCCCTTCGTACATCAGCTGATATCTCAAAGTGCTGTACAGAAACCCAGCCTAAAACCCCAAACAGCAAACAATGCAGGTGTAAAAGCACGGTGGCTAGGAAAAACTCCCTAGAAAGGCCAAAACCTAGGAAGAAACCTAGAGAGGAACCAGGCTATGTGGGGTGGCCAGTCCTCTTCTGGCTGTGCCGGGTAGAGATTATAACAGAACATGACCAAGATGTTCAAATGTTCATAAATGACCAGCATGGTCGAATAATAATAAGGCAGAACAGTTGAAACTGGAGCAGCAGCACAGTCAGGTGGACTGGGGACAGCAAGGAGTCATCATGTCAGGTAGTCCTGGGGCACGGTCCTAGGGCTCAGGTCCTCCGAGAGAGAGAAAGAAAGAGAGAATTAGAGAGAGCATATGTGGGGTGGCCAGTCCTCTTCTGGCTGTGCCGGGTGGAGATTATAACAGAACGTGGCCAAGATGTTCAAATGTTCATAAATGACCAGCATGGTTGAATAATAGTAAGGCAGAACAGTTGAAACTGGAGCTCAACATTCAAAGTCTATTCCACGTTGGTTCAACATAATTTAATTGAAATGATGTGGAAACAACATTGATTCAACCAGATATTACTTATTAGATATTTCTGCACTGTTGGAGCTAGAAACACAAGCATTTTGCTACACCCGCAATAACATCTGCAAATACGTGTATGTGACCAATACAATTTGATTTGATTTGTGTGCCCTGTGGTGTGTTTCTCATGTCTGTTATACATTTGTTAACCCAAAATTGTGATTACAATTCTAACTTTATTGCAAATACCACTGGGAAATGAATTTGTTTCACCCATCTATTTTATTTGTCACCAGTTGATCGTGTGTCTAGTACGTTGTGTGAAACTGACCACCTGACCTGCCAAGAGCAAAGGGAAAATTGTGATGGAAACTTGATTGTGAATACCAACTTTATTGCAAATGCCAGTGGGAAATTAATTTGTTTGACCCATCTGTTTTGTTTGTCACCAGTTGGTCTTGTGCCTAGTTAGGGGTGTGAAACTGACCACCTAACCTGACAAGAGCAATGCCTAGTTATTTTCAGACATATTGAAAATTAACCTTTCTTCCACCTTGTGCTCTTTCAGTCTTTTGATGAAGTCGACATATGATAGTTTTCAAATTCATATTAACAAAATGGCCGCCATGCAGTCACAGTGTCTCACAGGCGAATTTCCTCAAAACTAACCTCTCTCCCACCTTCTCCGCCTTCCCTCGGCTACAGTGAAATCTCGTAGCTGCAGCCATGCCGGAGTGTTCCACGTGGAAGGACCCGATCGCTACTCATTGACCTTGGACCTGGCCAAGAAGCTGTGTGAGAGCCTGGGAATCACCATTGCCAGCAGGGAACAGGTCATCGAGGCTCATGCCCATGGCCTAGAGACCTGCAGGTGAGGTCACACACCTGTCTTCATGACAACTGAGCCTCCGCTTAGGAACCCCAGGATGTGCCTTATCAAAGGGTAAACAACAGCTGATTCAAAGGAAAGAGATCAGCTAGATGTTTCCCTGAGACTATTGGTCCTGTTCCAATATTCACACTAGCATACCACTTAGAATCAAGCTACGTATGTATCGCACATGTGTTTGTGGTATACTAGTATGGCCATTGGAAAATACTTGTGAATCCTTTTTGTAAGTGTTTAAAAAAATGTGGTAGGCTTATCACTGATTGAATGACGTTCTCTAAATCAAAAACACCCCTGCTCAAAAAAAGCCTAGACCAGCATATGATGGTAACTAGTGCTGGTTTTGCTGGTAATCAGTTTTCGTTGTGATTTTTAAAAAACATTTCGGCCATACTTAGCAGCTTAAAGCTGAATTGCAGTACACGGTACATACAAGTATCTCAAAACACTTTAAAAACAAAACAAACATCATTAAAATCATTAAAATATGACGGATGTGAGTATGCAGAAGATCTGGACTACTAAGTTCTCAGTACGTTACTTCACGCCTCCAACAGATGGAGAGACAGTCAATAGCACAAGGTTTGAGCAGAGGGAGGTGCAGGTGGTCAACAGGAGGAGCTGAGCAGTTAGATCAGGTCGTCCAGGGGCAGGCAGGTAGCTCAAAGAGTCTCCACGTCTGTCTTCTCTGTAGTGGTAGGACACTTGTAGAATGAGATGCAGTTTGTATTTTAGCTCCACATGCAGGATTCAGTCAACACATAATTTCGGAGAAATACTCTTGAGCAATGAATTCCTCACTGCCTACTTGTCACTGTATTGTAGTCCCACTCTTGGATCGAGACCGTAGAAACATCCCAATGTAGGCCAATGTACTGAAATCAAACCAGCTTGTAGCTAGCATTATTTACTTGCCAACTTTCAAAATCTGGTTCGCAATTAAATCTTGGGAAGGATGTTTTGTTTGTTTATCCAGACTAAATGTATACTAATGTGGTATTCAAAAACAAAAAGAAAGTAAATTGATTAATAAAAAAAACTTAAATATTTCCATATTTACAAAATATACAGGGGCTCTCTGCCTAGGCTGCCAATAGAGTGCCATGGCAACTGTACAACTTATGCTGGTGAAGTTTATATGCTGATAACCAGTACTAGCTGGTCACCAGAAAAACCAACACCAAAGTGCCTAATTATTTAAGACAATATATTATATATCAAAAGGCCTGCTGCAAGTCACATTTTGCTGGCTTACAAAGTGATGTTTAATTCCTATTAGTATCCAGACAGAGTGGGGATATCCAACAATTGAAAGTGTTCAGTATGAATGCCAGGGTTAGGATGATGACTAATTGAGACTGGACAAACATCTAAACTGGACAACCATTTCAGGAACGGTGCAATCAATCAAACTAACAGATTGGATTTGTTTAGAAACAAATATGTAATTTTTATGTGTGTAGCATACAATGGATGAATCAATCAATGTACATGCAAAAACACAGATATAGAATTTTAAAAAATCTAAAAATCTAACTGCAATAGAGGATGCTGGGAAATTTGATAATGATGGGACGTGGTTTTACCATGCTTGGGCGTGGTTTTACCATGCTTGTCAGACAAGCTTGACCAACTAGACCATGCTTGACCAGCATGGACCAGCATCACCAGCATCACCAGCATACCAGCATGAGCTGGTCACCAGCATCACCAGCTAGATCATGCTAGTCAGACTAGCACTGACCAGCATAGACCAACATGGACCTTTCGGTTTCGGGGGGGTTTTGCAGGGAAAACGGTAATGGTCAATAAATTGTATGATTACGGAGCCTTGTATGGTGTTCCTTATCTCAACTTAAACACTGCTAGCAGTATTGATTTATTGTGTTATCTTGCTTCACCTCTACTTTAACTACATACTTTTTTACCTATATTTGACATACATCTTGAGTATTGCTGATAATTCTGTGGTGTAAGCTACAAGCTAATGGCTAACATACTATTGCAATTGGATCTTAAATGCTATTTGCCATTTGATTCTAGATATGGTTGGATCAGCAACGGAAGCACCACCATCCTCAGACAAAAGGCTCATGTTAACTGTGCCAACAACACGACTGGGGTCTTCTTCCATCAAGTCTCTCCGGAAAAACCCTTTGATGCCTTCTGTTTCAATGCATCAGGTGAGTTTTTCTTTTTTCATAGCTCATATTGACCAGGACCTGGTTTCCCAAAAGTATGTTAATGCTAAGATAATTGTTAGAACCTTTGTAGGAGCATCATTCATTCTCAGAGCTGTTTCTCAAAACTATTGTTACTTAAGTTGAACTTGAAAACACTCATTAATTACCAACTGCCTCAGACCACTTATAGAACAGTGCGCTATTAAATGCTTTTTTGCCCTTCGTTTTATTGTCGTATAAAGCTGGTCTTCTTTTTAAACAATCTTTATTGAGAGTTGTCATTATATTGCGAGGAACTGGAGTTTTATCAGAATTTTTGTTCTGTTTTGTCCTCCGTTATTTGAGTGATTTATACACAGAAGATCTCCGCGAAACATAGAATTGAGATGTTTATCTGTCTCGGTGAATGCTGATAACTTCAGAACGACGTTGACTCGGCCTACAAATATAAAGATGCCAATGTTCTTTGCAATTGTTACAAACAAATAAAGGATAAAAATATGCTTCAAATTAAAACCGAGATGACTGCAATCAAAAAAGATATATACATTATTGGATACATAGCACATTGGCCTACATATTTAACTCATGTTAAAATCTATTTCATGTTCAACCGAGTTCTATTTTGATAATTGTAGGCTATTGTCTGTAATTGTTCAGTATATGTTTCATGATGTGGAAAAACAAATGTGAGCAATGATGTCCCAAATCTGTGATTTAGTGCATTATTAAAGGTAAGCATTAGAAAAAGCACCAATATTAGCAGCCATATAGGTGATAATATTTCTCTAGGAGCTGATCCGTCGTCAGTATTGTGGAATAATTCCAATGTTATGCTAAGATTTGAATGGAGAAAGCTCATCCAAGATTAGCACTGCCTTTCTCCCGATCCTACCAGTATCGACACATGCTCCAACAATGCACTTAGTGAAAGTTCTCCCTATGTGGTGATTTGGGAAATGTATGTGTCTTCCGAAAACCGGGCCTAGTTTTGGCACAATGATCCCTTAAAACACACATAAATCTTAATGACTCTTCCCATCCTCGCCATTCTTAGAACTTGGACTATAACATGTGCTGAAGATAATTACACATTTGTGCTTTGTTCCTCATCCCTGATCCAAACTTCTGTTTTTGACAGAGTTGGCTGACAAGAACTGTGATGCGGCCATCAACCCTGATTCAACAGGACCAGAGAGTGTTCAGGTGACAGATGCTGCAGGTCAGTCCTGTCTTTTTCACCAGTCACATCATCAAAATCATAACCATTTCCGTCTCCTCTGTATTTCATACAGTATGCCATTCCGCAGCTACACTTTGATTTATTAGGATCCCCATTAGCGACAGCTACTGTCCGACACGTAACGAAATAATGAAAAGACATTACAATTGAACATGTAGTGTGTATGCGCGTATATCAGTTACACATACTGTACATAAACACAACAAGTAGATCACATGGGGGAGAGGCATTGTGCCATGAGCTGTTGCTTTACTTGTTTTTTTGAAACCAGGTTTGCTGTTCACGTCTGTATAATACTGTAGGTTTCCTTGAATGTGTTCTGGACCTGGGGTAAGTGGCTGGTGGGGTAAGTGTGTGTATCAGGGCTGTGTATAAGTTGACTATGCAAACCATTTGGAATTTCCAAACACAGTGATCTTTCTTATAAAAACAAGAAGTGACGCAGTCAGTCTTTCCTCAACTCTTAGCCAAGAGCACCTGGCATGCATAGTATTAATATTAGCCCTCTGATTACAATGAAGAGCTCGACGTGTCGCTCTGTTCAGGGCCAGCTGCAGCTTAACTAGGTCTTTCTTTGCAGCACTTGACCATATGACTGGACAATAAAACAGATGAGATAAAACTAGAGCCTGCAGGACTTTGTCGAGGGTGGTGTCAAAAAAGCGCAGCATCTCTTTAGTACAGACATACCTCTCCCCATCTTTACAACCATTGAACCTAAATGTTTTGACCATGACAGTTTACAATCTAAGGTAACACCAAGTCATTTAGTCTGCTCAACTTGTTCAACAGCCACACCATTCATTATCAGATTCAGCTGAGGTATAGAACTTAGGGAATGATTTGTACCAAATATAATGCTCTTAGTTTTAGAGATGTTCAAGACCAGTTTATTTTGGCCACCCATTCCATAACAAACTGCAACTCTTTGTAAAGGTTTTCAGTGACTTCATTGGATGTGGTTGCATTAGCTGTGGTTGCTGATGTGTACATGGTTGAATCATCAGCATACATGGACACACATGCATTGTTTATTGCCAGTGGCAGTTCATTGGTAAAAATAGAAAAGAGTAGAGAGCCTAGAGAACTGCCCTGTGGTACACAACACTTGACATGTTTGACATTAGAGACGCTTCCATTAAAGAAAACCCTCTGAGTTCTATTAGATAGATAGCTCTGAATTCACGATATGGCAGAGGTTGAAAAGCCATAACACATACATTTTCTCAACAACAGGTTATGATCAATAATATCAAAGTATGCACTGCAATCTAACTGTACAACTCCCACAATCTTCTTATCATCAATTTCTTTCAACCAATCATTAGTAATTTGTGTCAGTGCAGTACATGTTGAGTGCCCTTCTCTCTAAGCATGCTGAATGTCTGCTGTTAATTTGTTTACAGAGAAATAGCATTGTACTTTTAACAGTTTGCTAAGAGCTGTCAGCAAGCCGATAGGTCTGCAGTTAGAACCAGTAAAGGCCGCTTTACCACTCTTTAGTTGCGGAATGACTTTGGCTTCCCTCCAGGTCTGAGGACAAAGACTTTCCTCTAGGCTCAGATAAAATATATGACAGATAAGAGTGGCTATAGAGTCAGGTACCATCCTCAGTAGCTTTCCATCTAAGTTGTCAATGCCAGGAGGTTTGTCATTACAGATCGATAACAATACTTTTTCCTCCTCTCCCACACTAACTTTACTAAATTCAAACTTACAATGCTTTTGTTGTAGGGCATTTTCCACCTAAGTTTGCCCACTTTGCCAATGAAGTAATCATTAAATTAATTGGCAACATCAACATCTGATTAGTTGAAAATGGAGTTGAATTAGTCTTTTTGCTCACTATCTAGTAGTAAGTAAGCCTTGGACAAGTAAGCATTATCTAAGCCAGAATGGCCCATTCGGGCAGGAACCTGTGTCCTGATTCTGTAGCATATGGCAGCTTGATGTACATGTATTACCCCTGGACAGGGCCTACACTATCTTCCTCTGGAATTTTGGCAGAACTGATTTCCTCAGATATTCACAACTAGGATGTCTGAGAGAATGCCAAGAGTGTGCAAAGCTGTCATCAAGGCAAAATGTGGCTACTTTGAAGAATCTAAAATATGAAATATCTTTTGATTTGTTTAACACTTTTTTGGTTAGTACATGATTCCATATGTGTTATTTCATAGTTTTGATGTCTTCACTATTATTCTGCAATGTAGAAAATAGTACAAATGAAGTAAAACCCTTGAATGAGTCGGTGTGTCCAAGCGTTTGACTGGTACTGAATATCTTTGGTCTGTTTTTCACAAAGATGAGGCCACAGGCCCTGAGGATGGAGCCCAGCCGGAGACCACCATCAACTCCGAGCCTGACACCCAGGACACCACCTCCGCCCCTGGAGAAAAGGGAGCAGAGAGCACCACTGAGGTAATGGAAACATTGAACACAGACCAGCCTGCACCCACTGAGGCCAGCCAAGTAAAGTCAACAGCATGGGCTGAGGGTTATGCTTCAGAGGGGGCAGCCACCGAAAGCCTTGGCATAGGAATGACGGTTGAGGGGAATGGGACCCAGAAAGCCAGCCCCACTGAGCACCCTGGGGTGGTGGTCACTGAGATGGAAGAAACCACTGTGTCTGGAATGTTGCCTTCTGGCACAGATGAGGAGGGGGCCTCTTCTATGGAACCATCTGTTAAAGAGCCAGGAGAACCACAGGGCCGGGCCAGAGAGGAGGATTTACAGGAGAAGGAGGTGGAGGTAGGAGGTAAGGAATGACTGTTTGTAACATACATAATATTACATACAGAATGCTGTTTTTTGCTTCGTCGTTCAGTTTGGTATCTTGAAGAAAATGATTACAATTTATTTCAATAAAATAGCACCCTTTAAAATACAAATACATCTCAAGTAAATAATCTCATGTCAGAACAGTAAAACATAACATTTATAAAACATGTTTGTCATAGGATGTTTGTCATAGGATGTTTGTCATAGGATTGCTGTGACAGGATGACAGCTCACCACCACAAAGCTTCCCCTGAGCCTAAAAATAATCAGTTTCAATACTCAAGTGCAGAATTTTCAAAGGGTAGAATGTCCTTAGGTACATTAATGCATTGCTTCTGGCAAAATGTTGAACCAGCAACCTTTGTCCAGTCAGTGTTATCACCTGTGAGAGAGCAGTGAGTTTGTGTGAATACCTTATGCTATTTTTAGTGCTACATTGATATTGGTTACTGCATTGTTGGGTTTAGAGCTAGCAAGAAAGGTATTTCACTGTACTTGTGCACGTGACATTAAAACTTAAATATTTATATACAGTAAGATGTTCTTCTTTAGATACCTGGTGACACCCAAGAGAGAGAAAAGTGGGCTGTGGATAGGAAGCCTAAACTAAAGACACACTCTAAGACAATTTCAAATAGCACATTTAGCCTAATATAAATATATTTTGCTGACTTTTATTCCAACAAAAAAACACCAAATCAGACAAATCTCCACGATGAAACCTTTAATACTATGACATTAATCTATATAAGAAAAAATATATATCCTAAAAGTTGTACAAGACTTTTACAGATGTATCAACTAAATATCTTCAGTTCTACTGGACGGAACAGTTGTGTTATTTATCAACGCCATGTAAGAACTGGTCTAGCCAGAATCACTAAAACACATCACTATAATATCACTTCTCTTCTCTGTCCGTACTGTACTTCCCTACTGTTTCCAAGGCGACTCAAACATTTAGTGCTTTGAAGGTGATTCATTTAATCATATGAATCTCTAAATATACTGCACATCTGCATGTTCGTCATTCTCCTCAAAACTTCTGTCAAGATGTATTATCATGCAATCTCTAATACAGTCTTCTCAGCTGAGATGTTAAAAGTTGATATTAAAAAAGTGAAGAGCAGAACTAACACTATATTTACCTGTTGAAACTGAATGACTTTTTGACATTTAGAACTATCCCTAACATTTTCTTGGAAGTGCTGCCTCTGAGAACTTAGAGAAGGATTCTTAGAACAGATAGCCGACCACCCACACACAAGTTTGGTCTGACTCTGGAAAGTTAGAGAACTAAGCTCGCCCCCTGGTGTTGGGGTGTGAAAAGGATTGTGGATTAAAACTCAGAACTCTCACTTCAATATCCACTGTTGTTTGTAGCTCACTATGTTTGGGCATTTAGTGTTATATAAGACAAATGACAATAGTTATAAAAGCTATAACCCACTTTATAGAAAAATGTTCAAGTGCAAGGAATCATTTGTATTTACATAGTCAGCTCTGGTTGCTGAAATAAGAAGCTAAAATCAAAACGGTAGAGCTGTGTTTTGATTACACTCAGATTCATGAAAACATATTCCATAGAGACTTGAAAGTTTGCTTTTCTGTGCGTGTCCTCTGAGGAGTTGGTTTGAAGAAGGCTCCCCCTGTTGTGACCAGATAAGGGAGAGGGGGAAAGAGAGGAGCACTGCTAAACTACTGACAGTGCCACAGAATGACTCTTCCTCAACTCTTTGTCTGCACTGTCTCAAATTCTCAATGCTTTATGTGACCTCTCTCTGCATAAATGCATAAATGGTTTAATGTAAACTATTTATGGTACTGCCGTGCACCACTGAGCTATATATTCATCCTGAATAGTGAAATCGAGGTTGGGTTATAAAATAACATCTGCTGCCTCACTAGCTTTCATTATGTATCACATTATGGTTGGATTCTTATTATTGCATTTTTTTCTGTATTTTGAGACAGTTTCTAAGTGGTAGAGAGGAAGACAGTAGGAAGGGTGGACATGTAGGTTGATCCGGTAGAGGACATAGGCCTATTTCTATGGGGAATAGCTGCCCATTCAACCAAATCATGCACTACCTTTCCACCAGAGCCCTGTGTGAGGAATAAGGTGACATTGATTTACCCTATGAGAGATAATTTCAGATCAAAAATCACAACCTGATCTGTGACTGGTTAAAGTTATGGGCAGTTTATTACATTTCTCTCTTTATTACACTTGGCACAATGTCACTTACTCATCAATAATTCATAAATCATGTTATAATATTCCATGAACAGATTCACACAGGTGACCAAATTACTCAAGATTTTACTTCTGGGTTACATAGACAAATCACTTTTCAATGAAATGTTGGCCTTCACTCTCAGGTTCCAACTCTGCCCCAAAGGAACAGTTCTGCATTCCTTAGTATGTTCTGTGCACTCCACAGCTAATACATCAGCCTTGTAGTAGCAAATGATTCCTGGTCATCAAATGATTATATTCATCACATGATTCCACAAGTTGGCATCTACTGTATGTGTAAACCATGTGTGAGGCGTTAGAGATGTTTGTTTAACACTGTCTCTCCCTGTGATCCCCATAAAGCCTCCACGCAGCCCATTCCTAATGGGAAGATGAATCCAGGTATGGGAGCAGACCCTACTCCAGCTGGGCAGGAGATCAGTAGCACACCCAGTGAGTGGCCCACTACCCCTAATAACGCTACTACATGGATGGGCATGCGGCGCACTGCCCACCTTTCGAAGGCCCTCATATTGTTTTACTCCGTCGGGGTCTCAACTTCCTGTTGCGAGTTTGATTAGTAGACCACACAAGGTGCAATTTCGAAACGTGCGTTGTGCATCAACAGTTTTCCTCTTGTTATGTCAGTCACTGATAGTCACTTAATTAGCCCATGTCAGCTAACATTAGTTTAGGGGCCAGCAATCTAAACTTGTAGTTATCAAGGTCGGATTACCGCCTGGGGGGCCTCCATTGATTTTGTTAGTTATTCTCACTCTGATATCATCTTAAAAACAGCTCACTTTCCTCTCCACCCATGGTAAAATGAGTAATGGGGGATTGGCGGCAGCGGCACAACTGCGGCCCCTCATGATGAGGTCAGATCTTTTGTAACCCTCCCTCTATCAAAGTTACCAATTCCTGCTCTACTAGTAGTAATAATACTATTATTGTACATGATATTAGTGATCCATGTAATAATGTTAATGTCATTTTAATGGATTAAATGGTTTAATGGATTAATAATGGAGAAAATAATGACATTTATATAGCGCTTTTCAAATCACATTGTATAAGGGTACAAATTAAGAGACATTTGCTACACATCATTCAACTTTTATCATTATGTTCCTCTATGCAGATTGGCTGATCATTGTGGGAGTGCTTGTGGCACTGGTTGCTATTCTCCTAACGTGTTTTGTTGTGGTCAAGTATAAGAGGTAGGTCTCACTTCACCAGTCCGAATTCTGGTCGAAAAATCTCTCTCTCTGTTAGCTGGTAACAGCAACCTAATGTGTACACTGTTCCCTCTTTCTGTCTGTTAGCTGGTGCGGTCAGCAGCAGACCCTGATGATCAGCAACAAGGATGGGAATGAGGGTAACGGTGCGGCGGCGTCAGTGGCTAGCTCCCGCGCCCAGGAGAGAGAGCAGGAGATGGTGACCCTGATGAATAAAGAGAAGATCCAGGAAAACGGAAACAAGGAGGAGTTCACCGCCATCACACTGGAGGAGTCTCCAGAGAAAGAACAGCTAGCGTGAGAGAGTAGAGGAGACAGGGAGACAGAGAGTGTGTGTGTGAGTGAGTGAGTGAGTGAGTGAGTGAGTGAGTGAGTGAGTGAGTGAGAGAGAGAGAGAGAGAGAGAGAGAGAGAGAGAGAGAGAGAGAGAGAGAGAGAGAGAGAGAGAGAGAGAGAGAATAATAGCTATGGGGGTCATGACACTGGGGCAGGACTAGAGAGAGGCTGGGTGGGATGGAGACGGACACTTTGGCCTGGTACTAACCAGACGGACATGCTGAACATACCAGCTGGGGTTGGGGTTGGTGCTTTTAAATGGAAGTGGTGGGTAATGCTGTATTGATTCTGTTTGTTGTTTTATTCTGGTGAGTATGGCTGGTTTGCCCCACCTACTTTTTACTAAGGTACAACATCTGGACCGACCCTTTCCCTGTCTGTCAGATGAGCTAGATAGTCCCTTAAAACCAAGAGGAGCAAAATTATGCTTTATAGCTTCCTATATCACGGTGGTTAGAATGGGATTATTTTCAACAGCAGGGGTGTCAACCCAGGCTTCTAGAAAGACACAGAGATGCACACCTGTTGATTTTCACCCCTGCCTTTCAATCAGGGTCTAATCTAAATCTGAGAAAATCATACTGGCTTCTCTAGCCAACAGGTAACATTAATAAAACATTTGAGTGCCAGGTTGAAATGTTGAACCCTGCAGACCCTGGATAACTGGAGGTTGACAATGACAACCCTGATCTAAAGCCTGATGTATGTTTTGCTCTAAGTGGAGA
The DNA here is from genome assembly GCF_034236695.1 of Oncorhynchus nerka. Lineage (NCBI taxonomy): Eukaryota > Metazoa > Chordata > Actinopteri > Salmoniformes > Salmonidae > Oncorhynchus > Oncorhynchus nerka. The sequence goes on along the minus strand of NC_088420.1, from coordinate 40,906,611 downwards.
TGTTGAAGGTGTGTGTGTGTGTGTGTGTGTGTGTGTGTGTGTGTGTGTGTGTGTGTGTGTGTGTGTGTGTGTGTGTGTGTGTGTGTGTGTGTGTGTGTGTGTGTGTGTGTGTGTGTGTGTTTGTGGGGCGAGATAAAGTGGGTTCATAAAGTCAGAGGGATATGGGTGTGAGTTTTAAAGGTGGGGGATGGGGGAGCTTGGATGCCCTCCAAGTTCAATAGGGGATTCAGGTTTGAAGGACATTGTTGATACTGTGTCACTCAAAGCTTTTGAGGCATTGGGTTGGAAAATAGACACACACACTCACAGAAATGTGAAAACTAAACAGACATGGGTGGATAATTTGGCTCGATGTTCATAGGATTCATATTGTTTCTGATGATGGATAATTGTGAGATGTTGTAGCCCACTGATGTCGTTTCTTTTGATATTAACCTTGTGTATATTTCACTTGTTTCCTGTGGATTGCGGTTTTATTTTGTTTTTACAAGAAAACACAATATTACTATTTAAATTTGTGCAGTTTGGATATTATTATTATTTTTTGCTTCTGTAAATAATGTATGCGTGTTTTCCAAATGGCTTAGAAATAGTGGTCAATCATCGTTTTGGCACATGCCCTTTAATGATTAAAGAAAAGCTGCCATATTTGAGTTATTTAATCAAATGCAGAATTTAAGGAGGTGTTCAGTTGTGATAGAGCATTTACAGTAGAGTGGCTATTGTATGAATCAACTTCATGTACAGTATTCAAGACTGTGCATTTTAAATACCTTTATTATGATGTCAATTAACATGGTCTGTATACATGATTAAGTCATGTTGGATAGCACACATGATTGTATAGAACATTTGGATGTTGGGGTTCACATGAATTGTACCATATAATTCATTTCATACTATATTGACAGAAGCGTGCAGTCTACAATGACCTAGCATTGTGTAGTAATGCATTAAACTGTGATGAATATCATCCAATGGCACCTAACAGATAGAGCCCTAGGAGTGCTGGAACACCTGCCCTTTTGCCCTCCTATGAAAAATGTGTCCTTTTGGTTGGTGGTGTTTTTAAAAACGAGTTTATTTTTCTCACTTGTAACTTTAAATGCAATGAATTTCGTATAAAAGTAGATCATTTCTCATGAACTCGTTAATCTTGAAAAAAAGTCCTCTGCCACCTCTGCCAGTGCGTTGCTGCGCTTGTCCTCGTCACATGCACAAGCTTCCAACCTCTTATAATATTATATTACAATATGTAATATGCATAAACATTTGCAGTGTACAAACTTATTAACATGATTAACAGGAATTACATGTATGCTAAATGGTGGCCCAAAATATCTATCTGAAAGCCACGCTTCCAATAAGCCATGCCTCCAATCTGATAGGTTGCCACTTCCACAATATATTATTCAAAAGGTTCATAATTGAACCCCCCCCCCCCATCATAAAAAGGTTCTGGCTTGAACCTTTAACACAAGAGTTCCTTGAAGACCCCTTTCAACTGGAAAGGTTCCGCTGGTGTGGCAACCCCAATGGTTCTTCCAGGCACCTTTACTTCTAAGAGAGTACATTAGCGATGATCAGCTGATATAGACTACCCACCACAGGAGTGATTCTAGGCACGTAAAGTAGTAGTGATTCTTTCTAACTCCCTTTCTGTTTTTTTTTTTGTAAAATGAAAAAAACGTTTAGTCTGGCTACAGGAGCAGTAGAAATGTATGAATGGAATTAAGGTAGATTTTTTATTTGACTTTGAACACCTGCTCCATCAAAGGTCTGTGGATTGCTCAGGCATCCAATAACAATTGCCAACATAACAACCAATCTACAACCCTGAGGAGTGACTGCCTCCCTCACTGACTAAACTATTACAAATGACCAGGACACACAGATATTACAGAAATGGCAGTACAGTAGAACTCCAAGAACAGCTCTGGATTGTAATGCTCTGGGTTCCTTTGTAACAAAGGAGCGGAGGCCATCTTGTTTCTGTGGCTTTCCCTTTTATGTGCACCAGATGGAGGGATCAAATCAAATGAAATGTTATTCGTCACATGATTTGTAAACCACAAGTGTATATGAACAGTGAAATTATTACTTACGGGCCCTTCCCAACAAAGCAGTGAAGAAATATTAGAAATAATAGAAAAATAGAAAAATAATAACATAAATGCACAATTAGTAAAAATAACTTGTATGATTGTATGTGGGATGGAGGGTAATGAATGCATGTGTCTCCATACTGATCCAGTTCCCAAAGTGCCCATTGCTCCACACATCTGAGTGATTACATATTCATCTTCATGCTGAATTTTTCTTTCGTAGGCAAATCCCTTCTATGTGTGGTTTTGTGTGGGTATTGTGACAGTACATTTGTCATGCCTTTTCAGTAATAGGCAACCGATTTGAATCACTCTTTGTGTCCCAAGATTTTTGAGGGCTTTTTGCCTCCATTTTTGTTGTTTTATTTTGTTGCTTTCATGCGATTCACTTTGAGAAAAATGTGCAAATCATTTAGTGTAGGAGTGTATAATGATGAATTAACAAAACTTTGTTAATGATAAAGATTTGTAAAGTCATGGATGAAATAAATGTGTATAGAGGAAATTATTGATTGTGATGTTCATTCAGTGAAAAAGGGTGAGAGAGGGAGAGGGGGAGAGAAAGAAATAGAGAGGGAATGGAGAGAAAAGGCCTGGAGCGCTGCTCGGGAGCAGGAGGAAGTATGGTTGCCATGACATCCATGTCATGATGTAAGAGTATGTTTAACCCAGGCAAGATAGAGAGACAACAAGACGAAGACAGCCATTTTGAAAGCTGGAATGGGCATGTTCTTGTATGTGTCTGTGAGTTTGTGATTTAATCGTGAAAGGCTAAACCAGTCTCATATGGCTACACTTAAGATAAGCCATCCAATATTCTAAAATAGGTAGGCTAAGTATTCTTGGTGACAATACAACACAAAAAATTGTGAAAGTCTACACAACCCTTGCACAATTTAAAATTAAATCTTCAAAGGGATTAAAGATGAAATGCAGCCTCAGAATATGAGGTCTCCAGTTTGCACATAGTCCAGTGTATTGTCTTTTGTGTTATTTAACAACTTACATTGTTACCCCAGGTAATCTTAGGATTTATTACATACAGTCGGGAGGAACTATTGGATATAAGAGCAACGTCAACACACCAACATTATGACCAGGAATACGACTTTCCCGATGCAGATCCTCTGTTTTGGCCACCACCCAGGACAATGGATCGGATCCCAGCCGTCGATCCAAAACAACGATGCTGTAGAAGGGGCAGACGGAGCGGTCTTCTGGTCAGACTCCGTAGACGGAAACATCGCGCACTGCTCCCGAGCATACTACTCGCCAATGTCCAGTCTCTTGACAACAAGGTAGACGAAATCCGTGCAAGGGTAGCCTTCCAGAGAGACATCGGAGACTGTAACGTTCTTTGTTTCACGGAAACATGGCTCACTCGAGACATGCTATCGGAGTCGGAAGAGGCAGCTGGTTTCTTCACGCATCGCGCCGACAGAAACAAGCATCTTTCTAGTAAGAAGAAGGGCGGGGGTGTATGCCTTATGATTAACGAGAGGTGGTGTGATCATAACAACATACAGGAACTCAAGTCCTTCTGTTCACCTGACTTAGAATTCCTCACAATCAAATGCCTACAGCATTATCTACCTAGAGAAATCTCTTTGATTATAATCACAGGCGCATATATCCCCCCTCCCAAGTAGACACATCGATGGCCCTGAACGAACTTAATTTAACTCTATGTAAACTGAAAACCACATATCCTGAGGCTGCATTCATTGTAGCTGGGGATTTTAACAAGGCTAATCTGAAAACAAGGCTCCCTAAATTGTATCAGCATATCGATTGCGCAACCAGGGCTGGCAAAACCCTAGATCATTGTAATTCCAAATTCCGCGACGCATATAAGGCCCTCCCCTGCCCTCCTATCGGAAAAGCTGACAAATGACTCCATTTGGTTGCTTCCAGCCTATAGACATAAACTAAAACCGGAAGCTCCCTCGCTCAGGTCTGTTCAACGCTGGTCCGACCAATCTGATTCCACGCTTCAAGATTGCTTCGATCACATGGACTGGGATATGTTCCACATTGCGGCGAACAACAACGATGATGAGCGATGATGATTCGGTGAGCGGGTTTATTAGCAAGTGCATCGGCGATGTCGTACCCAGAGCATCTATTAAAAACATTCCCAAACCAGAAACCGTGGATTGATGGCAGCATTCGCGCAAAACTGAAAGCGCAAACCACTGCTTTTAATCTGGGCAAGGTGACCAGAAACATGACCGAATACAAAGAGTGTAGCTATTCCCTCCGCAAGGCAATCAAACAAGCTAAGCGTCAGTACAGAGACAAAGTAGAGTCACAATTCAACGGCTCAGACACGAGAGGTATGTTGCAGGGTCTACAGTCAATCACGAACTATAAAAGGAAAACCACCCCCGTCGTGGAACAGGATGTCTTACTCCCAGAGAGACTAAACAACTTCTTTGCTCGCTTGAAGGTTCTTTGGCACTGACATGGCCCGCTACCAAAACCTGTGTGCTCTCCTTCACTGCAGCCGACGTGAGCAAAACATTTAAAGGTGTCAACCCTCGCAAGGCTGCAGGCCCAGATGACATCCCCAGCCGCGTCCTCAGAGCATGCGCAGACCAGCTGGCTTGTGTGTTTACGGACATATTCAATCAATCCTTACCCCAGTCTGCTGTCCCCACATGCTTCAAGAGGGTCACCATTGTTCCTGTTCACAAGAAAGCTAAGGTAACTGAGCTAAATGTCTATTGCCCCCTAGCACTCATTTCCGTCATCATCAAGTGTCTTGAGAGACTAGTCAAGGACCATATCACCTCCATCCAACCTGACACCCTAGGCCCACTCCAATGTGCTTACTGCCCCAATAGGTCCACAGATGATGCAATCACAATCACACCGCACACTGTCCTAACCAGTCTGGACAAGAGGAGTACCTATGTGACAATGCTGTTCACCGACTACAGCTCAGTATTTAACACCATAGTACCCTCCAACCTCGTCATCAAGCTCGAGACCCTGGGTCTCGACTCTACCCTGTGCAACTGGGTCCTTGACTTCCTGACGGGCCGCCCGCAGGTGGTGAGGGCAGGGACCGAGAGACTGAAAGACTGAGAGACTGAAAAACAGCCATCATTGCCAACATACTGACTCAACTCCAGCCACTTTAATATTGGAAGAATTGATGTAATAAATGTATCACTTGCCACTTCATATAATGTTTACATACCCTACATTACTCATCTGTTCTGAAAGAGCTGCAAAACCTGGACAAATCAGCTGGGCTTGACAATCTGGACCCTCTATTTCTGAAACTATCCGCCGCCATTGTCACAACCCCTATTACCAGCCTGTTCAACCTCTCTTTCATATCATCTGAGATCCCCAAGGATTGGAAAGCTGCCGCAGTCATCCCCCTCTTCAAAGGGGGAGACACCCTGGACCCAAACTGTTACAGACCTATATCCATCCTGCCCTGCCTATCTAAGGTCTTCGAAAGCCAAGTCAACAAACAAGTCACTGACCATCTCGAATGCCACCGTACCTTCTCCGCTGTGCAATCTGGTTTCCGAGCCGGTCACGGGTGCACCTCAGCCTCGCTCAAAGTACTAAACGATATCACATCCGCTATCGATAAAAGACAGTACTGTGCAGCTGTCTTCATCGACCTTGCCAAAGCTTTCGACTCTGTCAATCACCATATTCTTATCGGCAGACTCAGTAGCCTCGGTTTTTCTGATGACTGCCTTGCCTGGTTCACCAACTACTTTGCAGACAGAGTTCAGTGTGTCAAATCGGAGGGCATGATGTCCGGTCCTCTGGCAGTCTCTATGGGGGTGCCACAGGGTTCAAATCTCGGGCCGACTCTTTTCTCTGCATATATCAATGATGTTGCTCTTGCTGCGGGCGATTCCCTGATCCACCTCTACGCAGACGACACCATTCTGTATACTTCCGGCCCGTCCTTGGACACTGTGCTATCTAACCTCCAAACGAGCTTCAATGCCATACAACACTCCTTCCATGGCCTCCAACTGCTCTTAAGCGCTAGTAAAACCAAATGCATGCTTTTCAACCGTTCGCTGCCTGCACCCGCACGCCCGACTAGCATCACCACCCTGGATGGCTCCGACCTAGAATATGTGGACATCTATAAGTCCCTAGGTGTCTGGCTAGATTGTAAACTCTCCTTCCAGACTCATATCAAACATCTCCAATCTAAAATCAAATCTAGAGTCGGCTTTCTATTCCGCAACAAAGCCTCCTTCACTCACGCCGCCAAACTTACCCTAGTAAAACTGACTATCCTACCGATCCTTGACTTCGGCGATGTCATCTACAAAATTGCTTCCAACACTCTACTCAGCAAACTGGATGCAGTTTATCACAGTGCCATCCGTTTTGTTACTAAAGCACCTTATACCACCCACCACCGCGACATGTATGCTCTAGTCGGCTGGCCCTCGCTACATATTCGTCGCCAGACCCACTGGCTCCAGGTCATCTACAAGTCCATGCTAGGTAAAGCTCCGCCTTATCTCAGTTCACTGGTCACGATGGCAACACCCACCCGTAGCCCGCCTTTCGTTCCAGTTCTCTGCTGCCTGTGACTGGATCGAATTGCAAAAATCTTTGAAGTTGGAGACTTTTATCTCCCTCACCAACTTCAAACATCTGCTATCTGAGCAGCTAACCGATCGCTGCAGCTGTACATAGTCTATCGGTAAATAGCCCACCCAATTTTACCTACCTCATCCCAATACTGTTTATAGTTTTTTACTTTTCTGCTCTTTTGCACACCAATATCTCTACCTGTACATGACCATCTGATCATTTATCACTCCAGTGTTAATCTGCAGAATTGTAATTATTCGCCTACCTCCTCATGCCTTGTGCACACAATGTAATATAGACTCTCTTTTTTTTCTACTGTGTTATTGACTTGTTAATTGTTTACTCTGTGTAACTATTGTGTAACTCTGTGTTGTCTGTTCACACTGCTATGCTTTATCCTGGCCAGGTCACAGTTGCAAATGAGAACTTGTTCTCAACTAGCCTACCTGGTTAAATAAAGGTGTGATTTTTTTTTATACTGTACTCTGTACCATCTACTGCACCTTGCCATCTCGATGTAATGTATCACTAGCCACTTTTAACAATTCCACTTCATATAATGTTTACCTACCCTACATTACTCATCTCAAATGTATATACTGTACTCTATACCATCTACTGCATCTTGCCATCTTGATGTAATGTATCACTAGCCACTGTAATCAATGCCACTTTTATATGTTTACATACCCTACATTACACATCTCATATGTATATACTGTATTCTATACCATCTACTGCATCTTGCCTATGCCGTTCTATACCATCACTCATTCATATATTTTTTTATGTACATATTCTTTTTCATTCTTTTACACTTGTGTATAAGGTAATTGTTGTGAAATTGTTAGGTTAAATTACTCGTTGGTTATTACTGCATTGTCGGAACTAGAAGCACAAGCATTTCACTACACTCGCAATTAACATCTGCTAACCATGTGTATGTGACAAATAACATTTGATTTGATTTGATTTATAGTTCCTTGAGAGCTGTCACGGTGGCGGCTTGGGTGTGGGGGGATATACACCTCAGAGACGATGACCGAAGAAAATTCTCTCGGGAGGTAATGCGGTTGACATTTTATGGTGAGGTATTCCAGATCAGGAGATCAAAAGGACTTGAGTTCCTGTACTTTACCACAATCACAACATGAGTTGTTAATCATGAAACAAGGGAGTTCTTTCTTCCTATCTGCACGATGGACAGAGAGCCCCGCTTTGGACTTCTGAAGCTTTTTTTCCATTTTCTCTTTGAAATTATAAAACAAAAATCAAAACATTGTTAACTGAGCTGAAGTATTTATCATATTCTTCTGTGCATCAGTATTAAAACTATGGGCAGGTGGGATGGTAGCATCCAGTGAAATTGCAGAGTGTGAAATTCAAAGTATAGAAAGACTCATAATAAACATTCATAAATCGTTTTGTTCAGTAATCCACTGGCTCAAAGGCGGTCACAACAGGCAGACGAATAGATCCAAATGGTACCGGTAAAGTTCGTTGAAATATGTCATGTTTTTTTATTAATCCTCTATTGTCTATTGTCTTTATAATCAATAATATTTCAACCGGACAATAGCGTATTCAATATAAAGGAAAAAGAACAGAGGGCTCGCTCCCGGTCGTGCGAACAAAAATCTCTGGTTCATTCAACCGACCACTCAGATAATGTTGTCATTCTTACTCATTATAAAGAATAAAAGCCTGAAACAATGTCTAAAGACTGTTGACATCTAGTGGAAGCCATAGGAACTGCAATCTAGGTCCCATTCATTTATATTGTGGATAGTCTTTCAATGGAAAAACACTAAATTCAAAAGAATCCCACTTTCTGGATGGATTTTCCTCAGGTTTTCGCCTGCCATATCAGTTATATTTTACTCACAGACATAATTTTAACAGTTTCGGAAACTTCCGAGTGTTTTCTATCCAATACTACAATGCACATGCATATCCTAGCTTCTGGGCCTGAATAACAGGCAGTTTACATTGGGCACAGCATTCATCCAACATTTAAAATACTGCCCCCTACCCAATAGAGGTTAACTGTGATTCATCAATCAGTCAATCAACTGTATTTCAAGCCCTTTTTACATCAGCAGATGTCACAAAGTGCAATACAGAAATCGAGCCTAAAACCCCAAACAGCAAGCAATGCAGATGTAGAAGCACTGTGGCTAGGGAATCTCCCTAAAAAAGGCACAAACTTAGGCAGAAACCTTGAGAGGAACCAGGCTCTTAGGGGTGGCTAAATTGAGAATATATAAGAGTACATGGCCATTAACCCTTTGATGCGTACAATCACGTATTTGTGATCATTGTTGAGTGGTCCCTGCAGCGTACGATTTCAAATACGTGATTGGAACAGTAGCAACAGAACGAATTTCGCAACAAACGTGTCTAAACACCATTGTCGTCTGAACAGTATCTAAATATTTTTGGTACTAATGGAAAATAAAGGTCTTAAACTTTATTTTTCAAATGGACCTTTTATTGTAAAAGATAAATGCGAACTTCATCATCCAAGCATCACACGGAACACATCCACAGCCAAACTCATTCCATAAACCAGTCTAAATAACAGGTTGCTCTGACAAAAAAACAAAACACAAGTTAAACACCTAACAGCTAGACTAGTTTACAATGTTGTTTAGAAAATAAATGCGTGTCAGCTAAATTCTTTATGATGGCAGCCATGTTTGTTGATGTTTGACAAGCGAAAACTTCCTAATACCAGAATGCCATTCACCATAAAACACAAATAAACAAAGTCATAGATGGCTGCGCTCATTGTCTCAAAAATATTAACCTAGTTTAGACACTTTTCAGCTTATTACAAATTGTGGATATACTTGTTACAGTGTATACAAGAACCAGAGCACATGACTTGACAAGTCGTTTACTGTTTTTGACAAACACAAAATAAATAAAATGTTTTCACCTCACAGTTCATCACATCAAATACAAGCCTACTGCCTAGTCTAACCGAAGCGCAAAAGTTAAACAGGCATGAAACCATTTTAGGGGGTCTGTGGGGGGGTTCATTTAAAAAAAAATTTTTTTTAAGTTTGTGGGGTGTAGAAATGGGGGAAGGTATCATGGGGGGATATGATGCAGGAAATACTATTATGATTGGGGATTTATCAATAAATGGGGGGCTAACACAAGAGAAGGAACAAATAATACAAATTAACCCCCTGGAAAGGGGGGTCTGAGCTGGCAACCCTGAGATACTAATGTTACAATCTGATGCCGCATTCAAGACAACTGGGAAAAAATTGAATGGTCATCCAATTCGAATTCTAACTCGGGAACTCTGGCCTCTTTCTAGAGCTCCGACTTTCCGACCTGAAGATCTTTGCCGTCATGATTTTAACTAGTATTTTTCAGAGTGCACAGTGGTTTTGAAAACACCATAAGTTAGTCAAGTGAACTATCCCTTGTTATAGCATCTTTGGTCTGACAGACGCTAACGTGACAAACAGAATGCATTGTATGTTGTCAACAAACATGGCGCCACAAATAGCTTAGCATTAGCTTATCATAATCAGTTCAACATTCAAGTATTTTAAACACATCATATGTGTCTATTACAAACTATGCAATAATCAGAATGCATTATTTGTAACCAGTACTTGAAAACATGTTAATAAAACAGTAAATACATTACAATCCATACATACATGTGGTATGCTACAGCACAGTGACAACACGATATACAGAAAATAAGCCACTTACTCCAATTTGTAAGACAAACAACGATGATGGCCATGTGGGCGCCAGCCAGAAAATGTGCTGGGGAAAACGTTTGTGCAAGACCTGTTCTGACTAAAGATGTGCAATGTCTTCATACTTGATCTGGAGAAACACTCGGGAAGGGCTCATGTTAAAGAGAGAGGTTTGTCCGCTCAGTAAAGCCTCAAACATAATTTGTCTGCAAGAGTGAGATGGGCTACTTCTTATGCGAAACACACCTCAATTCAAACTGTTGTTAGAAAATAATTTGAAACATTTTAAATTATTACCTAATTTTACCAGGTAAATTAACTGAGAACAAATGATTATTTACAGCAACAACCTGGGGAATAGTTACAGGGGAGAGGAATGAGCCCATTGTAAGCTGGTGATGATTAAGTGACCATGATTGTATGAGAGCAATATTGGGAATTTAGCCAGGACACCAGGATTAAACATCCATACTCTTACTATAAGTGCCATGGGATCTTTTAGTGACCACAGAGAGTCAGGAAACCCATTTAATGTCCTAGCCAATATGAAATGGAATATTTTGGGGGACCAGAGGAAAGGGTGCTTCCTACTGGCCCTCCAACACCACTTCCAGCCGAATCTGGTCTCCCATCAATGGACTGACCAGGACCAACCCTGCTTAGCTTCAAAATCAAGCCAGCAGTGAGATGCAGGGTGGTATGCTGCTGACATAACATAGCCTATTGATAATTAGCAGGTAGTGTGCTTTGGTTTGAGGGCAGTGCGGGTAACTGTCCTGTTGCATAACAATCACATTTTGGAACAGTGAGATTATTCTGACATGAATAAACTCATGCAGGGGCAACGGTTAGAAGTATTTGGAACTCAAGCATGAAAAGGTTAAGTCCAGATTGTTCTTCAAGATGTTCAAACGTTACAGTTGTACAACCATCAAGATTATTTGTCAGATCCAACAGCAGATCTCTTTGTTTCTTGGGACCTAGAACTAGCATCTTTTTTGTCCGGGTTTAAAAGTAGAACATTTGCCTCCATCCACTTCCTTATGTCTGAAACACAGGCTTGCAGGGTAGGCAATTTTGGGGATTCACCATCTTTCATCAAAATGTACAGCTGTGTGTCGTCCGCATAGCAGTGAAAGTGTATGTTGTGTTTCCGAATGACATCACCCAGAAGAAGAATATATAGTGAAAACAATAGTGGTCCTAAAATGGAACCTTGAGGAGCACCAAAACTTACAATTCATTTGTCAGAGGTTAAACCATCCACAGAGACAAACTGATATATTTCCGACAAATAAGATCTAAACCAGGTAAGAACTCTTACATGTAGACCAATTTGAGTTTCCAATCTCTCCAAAAGAATGTGATAGTCGATGATGTCAAAAGCAGCACTAAGGTCTAGGAGCACGAGGACAGATGCAGTGCTTTTGTCTGACACCATTAAAAGGTAATTTACCACCATCACGAGTGCAGTCTCAGTGCTATGATGGGGTCCAAAACCAGACTGAAACATTTTATATACATTATTTGTCTTCAACAGCTTTATCAACAAAATGTGAGAGGAATGTGATTTTCAATATAGATTTAAAAATATTTTCCGGAACAAGATTTGACTTTTTCAAGCGAGGCTTTTTTATTGCCACTTTTAGTGAGTTTGGTACACATCCTAACAATAGGGAGCCATTTACTATGTTCAACATAGAAGGGTCAAGCATAGGAAGTAGCTCTTTCAGTAGTTTAGTTGGAATAGGGTCCAGTATGCAACTTGAAGGTTTAGAGTCGATTACTATTTTCATGAACATGTCAAGACATACAGGATTAAACAACTTGAGTGTCTTTATTGATTCTAGGTCCTGGCAGTTCTGTGCAGACTCAGTACAACTGAGCATTGGAGAAATACACAGATTCAAAGAAACGTCTGTAATTTGCATTCTAATGATCATGATCTTTTCATCAAACATGTTCATGAATTCATCACTTCATCAACATTATTATTTGTCACTGGAAAATGTAGAGGAATAACTTGGCATGATGTATTGGTGGTGATTTATGCAAAATACAGTATATTATATTACTCTTTAGAATAGGAGACCATACCGTCCATGCCTGGGTAAAATAGAGAGCATTCTTAGAGTGTCATACTAACCAATACGCTGATGTTAAAGTTAATGCCTTGTAGATCTGAATCTATGGACTGAGTTCCTCTTGGTCTCCTCACAGCACATGTTTTCTGCCAACCTGGTTGCTCTTCACGTGGTTGATAATGGTCTCAAACTCATGCTCCAGACAGGTGGCATTGACCTGGGCCACCACCTCTCGATGGTGTCCCTTCCCATCTTCGTCTGTAATGTAACGGGACCTCCCCAGCAATGTTCCACAGAACTCATAGAGCTCTACTGTCAGGAGCCCATAGGGGATGTCATCCATTCCCAACAGGTGGGAAACCTCGTGGATGAGGGTGCCTGGTTTGGAATCCAGGCACAGGTAATCTGGTGCCATCCAGAATACCTGGAACAAAAATACCAAGTTGTTCCCGTATTTGGGACAGACATAGGCGAACGTCTCACCCTCCTCAGGGTCTGAGTCCTCTCTGAAGCTGAGCTCCACTATCTTCTGCAGAAGGTCCCTTAGGGGGGGACTCTGTGACCACCCCTCATCACTGTCAAACGCTCCCTAAAACACTTCTGCGAGCACACCTTTCTAATCGACCTGGCCCAGGTATCCTGGAAGGATATTGACCTCATCCCGTCAGTCAAGGATGCCTGGTCATTCTTTAAAAGTAATTTCCTTGCCATCTTAAATAAGCATGCCCCTTTAAAAAAATGTATAACTAAGTACAGATATAGCTCTTGGTTCACTCCAGACCTGACTGCCCTCGACCAGCACAAAAACATCTTGTGGCGGACTGCAATAGCATCGAATAGTCCCCGCAATATACAACTGTTCGGGGATGTGAGGAACCAGTAAATGCAGTCAGTCAGGAAAGCAAAGACTAGCTTTTTCAAACAGAAATTTGTATCCTGTAGCTCTATCTCCAAAAGTTTTTGGACACTGTAAAGTCCATGGAGAAGAAGAGCACCTCCTCCCTGCTTCCCACTGCACTGAGGCTAGGTAACACTGTCACCACCGATAAATCCACAATAATCGAGAATTTCAAGAAGCTTTTTGCTACGGCTGGCCATGCTTTTCTCCTGGCAACCCCAACCCCGGCCAACAGCTCCGCACCCCCGCAGCTATTTGCCCAAGCCTCCCAGCTTCTCCTTCACCAGAGAGCAGATGTTCTGAAAGAGCTGCAAAACGTGGACCAGTACAAATCATCTGGGCTAGACAATCTGGACCCTCTCTTTCTAAAGTTATCCGCCGCCACTGTTGCAACCCCTATTACCATTCTGTTCAACCTCTCTTTCTTATCGTCCAAGATCCCTAAAGATTGGAATGCATCCCCCTCTTCAAAGGGGGTGACACACTAGACCCAAACAGTTATAGACCTATGTCCATCCTGCCCTGCCTTTCTAAAGTCTTCGAAAGCCAAGTTAACCTCTTCAAGCCAAGGGGCACTATTTTTATGTTTGGAAAAATGACGTTCCCAAAGGAAACGGCCTATCAGGACCAGATGCTAGAATATGCATATAATTGACAGATTATGATAGAAAACACTCTAAAGTTTCCAAAACTGTCAAAATGTTGTCTGTGAGTTAAACAGAACTGATATTGCCGGCTAAAACCTGAGGAAAATCCAATCAGGAAGTGCCCCTGTTTTTGAAACCTCTCTGTTGTTTTGCATCCCTATTACTCATTTAAAGGGATATCAACCAGATTCCTTTTTCTATGGCTTCCCTAAGGTGTCAACAGCCTTTAGACATAGTTTCAGACTTTTATTTTGAAGAATGAGCGTGAACGACCACATTGCATAAGTGGTCAGGTGGGGGCTCTCTGAGTGAGTTGTGTGCAAAAGAGAAAGGCGGCCTGAGTTCCTAGTGTCTTGAATATTATCAAATAGGCTATTTGAAAAACTGGGGATGAGGATTGATTATAAAAACGGACATTTTTCTGTGATTATGGATATAATTTGGAATTTGTGTCTGTGTTGTCTGATCCATTCCTCTAACGCACCATAACGACAACAAACCTCCAAACGACACCATTCTGTATACATCTGTCCGTTCTTTGGACACTGTGTTAACAAACCTCCAAACGAGCTTCTATGCCATACAATAAATCAAATCAAATCAAATTTTATTTGTCACATACACATGGTTAGCAGATGGTAATGCGAGTGTAGCGAAATGCTTGTGCTTCTAGTTCCGACAATGCAGTGATAACCAACAAGTAATCTAACTAACAATTCTAAAACTACTGTCTTATACACAGTGTAAGGGGATAAAGAATATGTACATAAGGATATATGAGTGAGTGATGGTACAGAGCAGCATACAGTAGATGGTATCGAGTACAGTATATACATATGAGATGAGTATGTAGACAAAGTAAACAAAGTGGCATAGTTAAAGTGGCTAGTGATACATGTATTACATAAGGATGCAGTCGATGATGTAGAGTACAGTATATACGTATGCATATGAGATGAATAATGTAGGGTAAGTAACATTATATAAGGTAGCATTGTTTAAAGTGGCTAGTGATATATTTACATCATTTCCCATCAATTCCCATTATTAAAGTGGCTGGAGTTGGGTCAGTGTCAATGACAGTGTGTTGGCAGCAGCCACTCAATGGTGGCTGTTTAACAGTCTGATAGCCTTGAGATAGAAGCTGTTTTTCAGTCTCTCAGTCCCAGCTTTGATGCACCTGTACTGACCTCGCCTTCTGGATGATAGCGGGGTGAACAGGCAGTGGTTCGGTGGTTGATGTCCTTGATGATCTTTATGGCCTTCCTGTAACATCGGGTGGTGTAGGTGTCCTGGAGGGCAGGTAGTTTGCCCCCGGTGATGCGTTGTGCAGACCTCACTACCCTCTGGAGAGCCTTACGGTTGAGGGCGGAGCAGTTGCCGTACCAGGCGGTGATACAGCCCGCCAGGATGCTCTCGATTGTGCATCTGTAGAAGTTCGTGAGTGCTTTTGGTGACAAGCCGAATTTCTTCAGCCTCCTGAGGTTGAAGAGGCGCTGCTGCGCCTTCTTCACGACGCTGTCAGTGTGAGTGGACCAATTCAGTTTGTCTGTGATGTGTATGCCGAGGAACTTAAAACTTGCTACCCTCTCCACTACTGTTCCATCGATGTGGATAGGGGGTGTTCCCTCTGCTGTTTCCTGAAGTCCACAATCATCTCCTTAGTTTTGTTGACGTTGAGTGTGAGGTTATTTTCCTGACACCACACTCCGAGGGCCCTCACCTCCTCCCTGTAGGCCGTCTCGTCGTTGTTGGTAATCAAGCCTACCACTGTTGTGTCGTCCGCAAACTTGATGATTGAGTTGGAGCGTGCGTGGCCACGCAGTCGTGGGTGAACAGGGAGTACAGGAGAGGGCTCAGAACGCACCCTTGTGGGGCCCCGTGTTGAGGATCAGCGGGGAGGAGATGTTGTTGCCTACCCTCACCACCTGGGGGCGGCCCGTCAGGAAGTCCAGTACCCAGTTGCACAGGGCGGGGTCGAGACCCAGGGTCTCGAGCTTGATGACGAGCTTGGAGGGTACTATGGTGTTGAATGCCGAGCTGTAGTCGATGAACAGCATTCTCACATAGGTATTCCTCTTGTCCAGGTGGGTTAGGGCAGTGTGCAGTGTGGTTGAGATTGCATCGTCTGTGGACCTATTTGGGCGGTAAGCAAATTGGAGTGGGTCTAGGGTGTCAGGTAGGGTGGAGGTGATATGGTCCTTGACTAGTCTCTCAAAGCACTTCATGATGACGGAAGTGAGTGCTACGGGGCGGTAGTCGTTTAGCTCAGTTACCTTAGCTTTCTTGGGAACAGGAACAATGGTGGCCCTCTTGAAGCATGTGGGAACAGCAGACTGGTATAGGGATTGATTGAATATGTCCGTAAACACACCGGCCAGCTGGTCTGCGCATGCTCTGAGGGCGCAGCTGGGGATGCCGTCTGGGCCTGCAGCCTTGCGAGGGTTAACACGTTTAAATGTCTTACTCACCTCGGCTGCAGTGAAGGAGAGACCGCATGTTTTCGTTGCAGGCCGTGTCAGTGGCACTGTATTGTCCTCAAAGCGGGCAAAAAAGTTATTTAGTCTGCCTGGGAGCAAGACATCCTGGTCCGTGACTGGGCTGGGTTTCTTCTTGTAGTCCGTGATTGACTGTAGACCCTGCCACATGCCTCTTGTGTCTGAGCCATTGAATTGAGATTCCACTTTGTCCCTGTACTGACGCTTAGCTTGTTTAATAGCCTTGCGGAGGGAATAGCTGCATTGTTTATATTCGGACATGTTACCAGACACCTTGCCCTGATTAAAAGCAGTGGTTCGCGCTTTCAGTTTCACGCGAATGCTGCCATCAATCCACGGTTTCTGGTTTGGGAATGTTTTTATCGTTGCTATGGGAACGACATCTTCGACGCACGTTCTAATGAACTCGCACACCGAATCAGCGTATTCGTCAATATTTTCATCTGACGCAATACGAAACATGTCCCAGTCCACGTGATGGAAGCAGTCTTGGAGTGTGGAGTCAGCTTGGTCTGACCAGCGTTGGACAGACCTCAGCGTGGGAGCCTCTTGTTTAAGTTTCTGCCTGTAGGCAGGGATCAACAAAATGGAGTCGTGGTCAGCTTTTCCGAAAGGGGGGCGGGGCAACACTCCTTCCGTGGCCTCCAACTGCTCTTAAACGCTAGTAAAAATTAAATGCATGCTTGTCAACCATTCCCTGCCCTCACCCACCCGCCCAACTAGCATTACGACTCTGGATGGTTCTGACTTAGAATATGTCGACAACTACAAATACCTAGGTGTCTGGCTAGACTGTAAACAGTAGACTGTAAACTCATTTTAAACATCTCCAATCCAAAATTATATCTAGAATCAGCTTCCTATTCCGCTACAAAGCCTCCTTCACTCACACCGCCAAACATACCCTAGTAAAACTGACTATCCTACCAATCCTCGACTTCGGCGATGTCATTTACAAAATAGCCTCCAACACTCTACTCAGCAAACTGGATGCAGTCTATCACAGTGCCATCTGTTTTGTCACCAAAGCCCCATATACCACCCACCACTGCGACCTGTATGCTCTAATCGCCTGGCCCTCGCTACATATTCGTTGCCAGACCCACTGGCTCCAGGTCATTTATAAGTCTTTGCTAGGTAAATGTCCACCTTATCTCAGCTCACTGGTCACGATAACAACACCCACCCGTAGCATGCGCTCCAGCAGGTATAGCTCACTGGTTATCCCCAAAGCCAGCACCTCCTTTGGTCACCTTTCCTTCCAGTTCTCTGCTGCCAGTGACTGGAACGAATTGCAAATATCACTGAAACTGGAGACTTATATTTCCCTCACTAACTTTAAACATCAGCTATCCTAGCAGCTAACTGTTCGCTGCAATTGTACATAGCTCATCTGTAAATAACCCACCCAATCTACCTACCTCATCCCCATATTGTTTTTATTTACTTTTCTGCTCTTTTGCACACCAGTATTTCTACTTGCACATCTATCATTACATTGTCAATTTGCTAAATTGTAATTACTTGCTACTATGGCCTATGTATTGCCTTGCCTCCTCACGCCATTTGCACACACTGTATATAGACTTTCTTTTTTCTATTATGTTATTGACTGTACGCGTGTTAATTCCATGTGTAACTCTGTGTTGTTGTTTGTCTCGCACTGCTTTGCTTCATCTTGGCCAGGTCGCAGTTGTAAATGAGAACTTGTTCTCAACTAACCTACCTCGTTAAATAAAGGTGAAATTAAATATTTTTTAAATACACAACAGCAGGGATTTTCTCTCTGTAGAGATTTTCTCTATGCATCACCTACTTTAAACTGTAAGTATTATGTGCGTCATGATGGTGGTTTGTCTTCTGTTGTTTGCACTGTGGTTTTAGGTTTAAACTTTAACCTGGTTTAGGTGTGAGGCAGGTGTATTGAATTATAGAGAAGTGTCAATCAGTTTACACCAAGTGTGCTCGCCTATCATTCAGTTGATATTGTTACTCCTGTGTATCCATGTTTTCTGTTTGTCCTCCAGTTGTATGTTTGGCTTGTCTTTAATGCTAGAAATGCAGAGCAATACAGTAAATTAAGTAAATGTGTCCATACTACTTATTCATTTTCATCAATATAATAATAATTCATCACCTTTGTCTAAATGAATCTGTCTATGTCTCTTTCTCTGTCTCAGAGGAGATGTGGGGGAAGGACACTCATAATTACGGAGCTTTAATTGGAGAAGCACCACAGAGACAGGAGTCCAGTAGAGCCAGAGCAAAAGGCTGCAGTGAATTATTCATAACTTGTCAGTAAGTGTGTGTGTGTGTGTGTGCGTGCGTGTCAATCAACTGACAGTCAACCCTCAGAGTACAGTACAGTATGCCATGAAAAGTCATGACTTTATAGTTGGGAGAATGTTTAAAGGTAGCATATATACAGTACAATATTCATTTTTTGTCTCAGTCTTGTAAGTTGTGTTCATCAAAAAATATAAAAGGACAGACCACATTTAGTTATGAATCAACATTTATTAGTTATCATAATCATATGTACACCAAAGGTACAACACTTATTGATATGAACATACTTTTATACCACAGAGCTGGTAAAGAAAATAATTCATATATGTTTTGCCTTTATTTTTTAATATTCTATCTCCCCCCACATAAGCTCTCCCTTTACATCAATATTACAACAACAACATTTCAAATAGATAGGTTATCAGGATACTCAGGATGATCCTATCAGAAAGACAGAGACTTCTGTAGAATACAGACTTATAGATATAAAGATCTACTGGCTACTCTTAGAAATACTGTGCCAATCAATTTCCATTTTGACATCCTTTACTTAATATATTGGATTTGTTGGTGCATGCAGACAATTGTGATGACAATTAGGAAAAGCAAAAAGGCAAAATGATCAATATGTGTCTGGAGGGTTTATTGAAATGGTGCTGGTGGTTTGAAAGTGCTGGTTCGACAGAGGCTAGTGCATGGATATGACACTTGGGCTCACTACTGTTACAGTTGAACTCTTAGGCAGAATCTAAACGTGAACCTTGACTGTTTGGTATAGACATCCATCTCTTGTAATTGCCACAGCATAGTGCATACTGCACAAGACAAAATGGTGGACACTAAAGGTGTGTTGGTGTTCCCTGGTAGAAAGTCTATAATTCATTTTTGACCACGATCTGGGCGATCATCTTAGGAGATATATTTTGGCAGGTACTACACCTGACATTCTGATCAGATTTGCTATTTCAGTCGTAATGAACTAAACTAACAGCTCGGCTGTGCTTGTTTCATTAGTTAATAGTACGTACAGGGTAAATTTGATCTTTTTCTCTTCTTCTGCAAACCATGATTACATCCACATCTCACCAAATTAGAAAGAGCCCACCACCCCATGTGGACTCCCTTCTTTAATCAGATACTTTCCTTCCTCTTTCGCTTTGTCTTTCCAGTTCAACATGTTTGCTTCAAAATCATTGTATCCTCTGGAACGTTCTGCAGTGCCATTGAACAGAGTAATTATATATATATATATATTTATGTACAGTGAAAAGGAATGCACGCGACATATCTCCATGAAACAAACATTCAAGACGCTTACATTAGATACCAAACAATATATTTATACATTGATGTGTGACAGCTAAGTGAGACAACTAGTTAACAGCAATTAAAAAATAAAAATAAAACAATTTCTTGCACATTATTTTCTATACATTTTGACTAATCTATTTTTATTCAGAACATAGATTATATTTTTCTAGAGGATTACAAAAAATGTCACAGCAATTCATTTCTATTTCTACATACCATGTCAACACCCCCCCAAATAAAACAAACAAAAAAAATATCTGTTACCTACAATATATACACAAAGTGCAAGGAGGCACTTCAATATCATGCTTTTAAGATAGTGGTGTATAAAAATTATACTCATGTTTTACTTCATGCAAACAGTGAGTTTGAACATAATAATGGTCCAACACTCAATCCCCATGATGAATCACTGGTCTGCATCCTCTCCGTACTGGAGGACTTATTACTGAAGGTCACAAGGTCAAAGGTTAGGCCCTAGGGTCATCGGGGGTTTCAATGCTGTGCTCTTCAGCTCACTCATTGCATGTAAGAATGTGTGCGGTGACCTTCCAGGTTTAAGTGTGTAAGTGTGTGTGTGCGTGTGTGTGTGTGCGCAAGTGTGCATGCATGTGTGTGTCTGTGTGTGATGGCAGTTATACAAGCTCAAAAGCAACATGGCGTAGATCTTCTGACTGAGAAAGTGTTTAAGGTAACTAAGGGACTGTGTACTGCACTATGAATGTGAGTGTTCATTTTTCTACTGTTACTTTAATCAGCATTGTCCTGACGGTCAAACTGACTGCACAGTTTAGAGTTAACATCTTCAAGGCAAGGTTGTCATTGAGCAAAATGATCAAAACAAGACAAGAGAGCAGGACACGACACAGATAAAGAAATGACATCCACACCTGCAGAACGCCTCACCTGCACAAAACATCTCTCATACAATCACATACGCGCATTAAATATTAGCAGCCGGTGATCTAACTTTGTGTGTGTTTCTCTTTTTAGACATTTAGGTTCCATTAGGGGGATAGAATTCTCCTAACTAATAGTTGGGAAGTCTGCAGTGAACATTCCATGCATCCAGATGACTGCTCTACAGTAGTAACCATATGAGACCAATGATACACATAGCTGCAGCATTCAGGGTTTCTGAGAACAGTCGTCAGCATCTGTGGTAAGAGGTTAGAGTTGTTTAATCACTAAGAAGACCCCTCTAAGGGTCTGGAAAAAAATAGTAAGGATGTAATACCTCCACCTGGACACTAGTTGTGCAGGGAGTTATCAACATGTTGAAACTTGCACTTTAATTTAAGCTCTGTGGTTGTTCTGTACCATCTTTGATCAAATATGTGTTTGTGCTTTCATGCAAAAAGGGAACCCAAGAAAGTTTGAGTCACTGGAATGTTAATGTTGGAAAATTTGGCAAGTTTTTGTGTGCTGTTCCTAACAAGAATCCCTTAATAAAAGTAGCTTACTTATGAATAGTTGTAAATGGAAACTTTATCTCTGTCATATAGGTTCAAGTATACAAAAAATCTCTTTAAAAATATCAAGGTGGTAAACAGTCCACGTGTTCAAAGTCAAGCATTCATATCCAATTGTCAATGGCCTATTTTCTTTCATGAGCAGCTAAACGTGTTGATGACTTTGTGAAAGTGTCTCTTTCAAATCCAAGGAATTTGTGCTAAAGCCTGAGTATAGTTTCCCTTATTGGGTTCCTCAAAGTATGAATGATGAATGTGAAAAGAGATCAGTGTCAAAAAGGGATAAAAAAAAATCATACATAACTAGTTTATACTCTAAGCTGAAATTGTGCTATATGGACTCAGTATTCAATTTATATTCTGTTTTTGTATTCTGTTTTAAAACAACCTAATTTGTGCTTTATATTTTCGTACTAATCATGGTTCTAGATATATTTCTAGGTACTTCCCAATTAACTCTTGGTTCTCAACATCATGAAATTGATAGCTTCAGAATATCTGGGATGGGTATAATAAATACTTCCTAGTACTTTGAACTAATTAATATGAAATACAGTCCTGAACTGAAGATATTGATATATTTGTATTTGGAGACAAATTTTACCTTTACTTTTGATTTTCATGTGTTGCAGTAATTGCGGGGCAGAGAGCTTTATCAATTTCTTAATAGCTAATTTGGAAGTTTAAATGAGTGATGAGACACTTTCTACCTGGAGTTAGCTACAAATGGATTGTGTGCAGAGTAAGAAACCCCAAAAGACGATATCAATGACTGTAAGTGTCATGGAGGCGTTTCGAAGGCTTCTGGCTTGATTTATCATATGCCTGTTTGGTCCTTATCAGTAATGGGGAGATATGTCATGTTCTCACTCCCATCCCATACACACACACACACACACACACACACACACACACACACACACACACACACGCACACACGCGCACACGCGCACACGCGCACACACACACACACACACACACACACAAATCACACAGATACAGTAAATAATCTCACACTAGAGGCGACATTGAAAAAGTCCCTCTCCCTTACAGTAGTCAACAAAATGTATAACAATTAAAAAGGGAGTAGAGGTTCCATGTTTCTTTTGTATTTTGTGCTTTTCAGAGAACATGTGCTTGTGGAGTAAGGCTCAGTCTGCAGACCCTGCCTTATCTCTACATTCTACATTATCACCAACGGGGTTCCCCCTGGGATTGTGGGTAATAGCAGGTAGCAAAGACACTCAGATAGGTTACAGGGGCTCTGTCAGGTATAGGTAAAAGGTTATCTTGTGAGGTAAAAGGGGCCAGGGGTCAAATAACAGCTGTCTACTGTGGTATCATTGATAATAGTAATGACACGCTGCTAAAAATATAATGTGGAGTTTGATACAGGCATACCTTATGTTTAGCATAATTATGTCCCACACTCAGTCTGTTGTTAGACTTCCAGATTGCCAGTGTCAAACTCACAGCTACCATCACACTCTGAAGGACTGTTGTTGCAGTGTTACTCCCCCTCACACTGACCCTCCCCCTGTTTTGAAGGCAGTGCTCTCATAGAAACAATTCTAGGAATAATTTAAGTAACCGTTTGTTTTTCTCTTCCCACCCTCCCTCCCAAGCCTTGATGTCCGTTGTTCAAGTGTTTGCTATGATGCACACATTAGTGTTCTAACAGGTAAAACATACCTCTGTTATCGTTTCACTGATAAGTTAATTAGTATTATTCATCTGTCAGTCAGATAGATGGTTAGAAACACTGTAAAGGGACTAATACAAATGCAAAATAAAGATACATAAGAAAAACAATTAGTAGTTCTGTTCGCATGACTCTTTTTTTTTTGTTCACATTTTTTTCACCAGATAAGAAAGCCTGTGGAGCTGGGGTTCTGTGTGCTGGCTTTATTCACTTTTCCGGGGTTCCTCCTCAACAAGTGTGCGCTCCGCCACGGCTGCCGCAGCAGTAGAGCCGTTAGTGGCCAAGGTTACCTGAAAGCAATCACCATGGAGATCTAAACAGCAGGTTCACACATTTGCGTGAACAGGCACAGTGTATGCTTCATGTTCCGGACTTAATGCTTTTGAGCACAGACACCAGAAGAACTGTAAAACAACTATGATCTTTTGGTTTGCATTTGATTGCACATGCAAGTATATACTTAAAGCCTTTTACTTTAAAATGGTATATCATTTGCAATGGTTTAATTTGATAAAAGAAACTATCATTAGAAAAAATAGGTTCTGTGCTCCAATGATAACATGTAAGATAATATAGAAGACACGTGTATTCTGAAGGTATCAGGAAGCCCTGGACAACCACTGAGGATCATGCTAATGGAAGCATGGAAGTCTTAACAACGAGCACCAACCCTTTCTACAGACCTGAGAACAATCAACATATAATCACAACTTTAGCATGCAGTGACATATATAACATTTCTTAAATACAAAGAAAAAGATACAAAGAAAACAAGGTACAAAATACAACAAAAATGAGTGCAATGTTATGTTTTAGTCTGTACACATTATTTTGCAAAGCGTTCTACAATGGTTTGCGTCTTTGGATAAATGTTATTTGAGGTCATTTATATACAGCCAAGACATACAAGAACATAAAGAGAGAAACCATTGGAAGAAAACAGCCTTTGTGCCATGTTTCGCTAGTTTAATGGATGGATACAAAAATGTCAGAATATATTGTCTTGGTCTGACCATTGGAGTGCAAGGGCCTCGGTGTTGCTAAGCAACACCCTTGATCCTGTAATAAATGAATGGGTTCATCAGTAGGCCCTTTGATAGTAAGGCCTGCTGCACTAGAAAACAAGCAGCCCAAATTCCTCCACATTATAATGGCAGCCAACACTATCCTTGATCTATTCAAACAGTGGATTCAAAGTGTTACTGTTTCAGATTCTGCATGAGCTACTTTGCATCTTCCAATTTTGCAAGACAGATTTCTTACAACGAGCAAGAATAGCTAGTGTGTAAATGCAAAGGAATCTTAACTCTAAAGACTGAGAATCACTCAGTCCCAGTCTGGAGGGTGCCAGGGCTCAGTCAATATATGCAATGCTAATGAAGGACTATATCGCATTCTCTGAATATTTATATCCCAACACAAATTACATTCTCTTTAAAATTACACATTTAGACATAGGACTTTAAGTCATTTTAAGGGATATGACAGAGTATGAAGAGAATGCACTGCTACAGCATCTTTCTCATAAACCTCACAAAAGCTCATTTGATCACAAATGGATAAATGATGCCCCGAAGCAGCAGGAGGAATCCAGCACAGACTCTGAAGCAGCCCGGGGAAAGACCTTAAGCCCCATCATTTGACAAGGGATTTGGGGCCAGAGATGTGGGGGTGAAACCTGCATGTGTAGTGAAGGGGGTGGAGGTTTGCTGGGGCTCATCATGTAATGTCCTGAGGTCCTAGCTTAGATTGTTTTTCCTCTCTCTCAGATCCATTAGGGCAGAGCTAAGGGGGGCATTAGGGCAGAGCTAAGGGGGGCATTAGGGCAGAACTAAGGGGGGCATTAGGGCAGAGCGAAGATTGCACTGCTTTTATTTGACATTATGAAAAAAGCATTTACATTTGTTCAGTTTTGGTTAGCACACGGATTTGGATTTGCACTTGTACTTGTGAGTGATGTTGTCTCACTTTGTGGGTTGCCTCTTTTCTGTCTTGCAATTTTTTCACAAGAGGTGTTTGTGGCATTTACATGAACAGAAATACCTTCTGCAAGTTTGGAATGTATTCTTAGTCAGAAAAATGACACAAAAGCTGCTACTCCAAGCGAATGCACACTGAAATATATACAGTACATTTGTATTTTTGTTGGTCTTTTTCAGATGTTCTTCTTAAAGTAACGCTGTGAGTATTTGCAGTGGCATCATACAAACATGAAAAATGAAAGAGAGAAAAGAAAAGGTGCAGTTCGAGCATGCAGCATGTTAGGCGTCTATATACAAGTATCTATGCGTAAGCGTGAATTGTACCTTGCACTCATCTACTACGACTGAATTGTGAGCGGCATACTGGACGCACTGGTTGGAGTTGTTTTCGTGGTGGTTCTTGAGGTCATCATAGTAGGACGAGGTCTTGTTCATCATCTCGATGTCGCCCGACTTGCCATGTGTAGCGTCCAGCTCATCCAGCTCAGCCTTGGACAGGTGGTACACGATACCCGCGCCATACGAGTCTCCCACCACATTCACCGAGGTACGGAACCGGTCCCTGGGATAGGAAACAGGAATGGTTGGGAATTGGTGTATTGTGTTGTGTGGAGATAAAAACAAAATGGTTTGGATAGGGGTAGAACAAATTTAAATAACAATCATTGAAAGCATGGTGTACATACACTGACTGTACCAAACATTAAGGACACCTTCCTAGTATTCTTAGCTCCCCCTCCTCCCTTCAACCCTCCCTCGCCCTCAGAACAGCATAAATTTGTCGGGGAATGGGCTCTTCAAGGTGTCGGAAGCGGTCCACAGGGATTCTGGCCCATGTTGACTCCAATGCTTCCCACAGTTGTGTCAAGTTGGCTGAATGTCCTTTGGGTAGTGGAACATTCTTCATACACACGGGAAACTGTGAAAAACCCAGCAGCATTGCAGTTCTTGACACAAACGGGTGTGTCTGGCACCCACTACCATACCCCGTTCAAAGGTACTTAAATATTGTCTTGCTCATTCACCCTCTGAATGGCACACATACACAATCCATGTCTTAATTGTCACAAAACTTAAAAATCATTCTTTAACCCGTGTCCTCCCCTTCATCTACACGGATTGAAGAGGATTTAGTGACATCAATAAGTGATCATAACTTTCGCCTGGATTCACCTGGTCATATGTCATGGAAAGAGCAGATGTCCTTGATGTTTTGTATACAGTACTCAGTGTATACAATAAGCTCATTTGACCTTGAATGCATATGACTACATGCACTTGGTTCTGAGTCACTATCAATGCAGATCAACTTACAGGAGCCAGTCAACAGCAACCAGCAGACTGATGTCCTGAGTTGGCAGGCCGACTGCAGTGAGGATTAGAAGCATAGTCACCAGTCCAGCACTGGGAATACTGGCCGCACCAACACTGGCCAGGGTAGCTGTCAGACTGCATGGGGAGAAAGAGAGGCAAGAGAGAAACAACTTAACCTGTTGAACCTATGGGGGCGCTGTGTCATTGTTGGATAAAAAGACGTGCCCGTTTTAAGCGCAATATTTTGTCACGAAAAGATGCTCGACTATGCATGGAATTGACAGCCTTGGAAAGACACAACTCGGACGTCTCCAAAACTGCAAAGATATTATCTGTACGTGCCCCAGAACTAATGCAACAGGCGAAACCAAGATGAAGTTTCATACAGGAAATGCCCCGGATTCTGAAGGCGCTGTGTTCCAATGTCTCCTTATATGGCTGTGAATGCGCCAGGAATGAGCCTGCGCTTTCTGTCTATTCCCCGAGATGTCTGCAGCATTGTGACTTGTTTGTAGGCATATCATTGGAAGATTGACCATAAGAGACTACATTTACCTGGTGTCCCGCCCGGTGTCCTGTGTGCGTAATCTGTAGGTCCATGCGCGTTCCATTTCTTCAGAATTGAAAGTAAACTGCCACGATGGATTTTATCGTCGATAGATATGTGAAAAACACCTTGAGGATTGATTCTAAACATCGTTTGCCATGTTTCTGTCGATATTATGGAGTTAATTTGGAAAAATGTTCGCGTTTTAATTACTTTTTTTTTTTTTTTCTTACCCAAACGCGATGAACAAAACGGAGCGATTAGTCGACACAAATAATATTTTTTGTAAAAACGGAACATTTGCTATCTAACAGAGTCTCCTCATTGAAAACATCTGAAGTTCTTCAAAGGTAAATTATTTTATTTGAATACTTTTCTGTTTTTTGTGGAAAATGTTGCATGCTGAATGCTAGGCTTAATGCAATGCTAGGCTATCAATACTCTTACACAAATGCTTGTTTAGCTATGGTTCAAAAGCATATTTTGAAAATCTGAGATGACAGTGTTGTTAACAAAAGGCTAAGCTTGAGAGCAAATAGATTAATTTCATTTCATTTGCGATTTTCATGAATAGTTAACGTTGTGTTATGCTAATGAGCTTGCTGATAGATTTACACAATCCTGGATACAGGGGTTTTTTCGTAGCTAAACGTGACGCAGAAAACGGAGCGATTTGTCCTAAACAAATAATCTTTCAGGAAAAACTGAACATTTGCTATCTGAGAGTCTCCTCATTTTAAACATCTGAAGTTCTTCAAAGGTAAATGATTTTATTTGAATGCTTTTCTGTTTTTTTGTGTAAATGTTGCCTGCTGAATGCTAATGCTAAATGCTACGCTAAATGCTACGTTAGCTATCAATACTGTTACACAAATGCTTGTTTTGCAATGGTTGAGAAGCATATTTTGAAAATCTGAGATGACAGTGTTGTTAACAAAAGGCTAAGCTTGAGAGCAAATAGATTAATTTCATTTCATTTGCGATTTTCATGAATAGTTAACGTTGCGTTATGGTAATGAGCTTGAGGCTGTAGTCACGATACCGGATCCGGGATGGCTCGACGCAAGAAGTTAATGGTTAAAATTGCTCTACAGATTAAGTTCAAAGGCCAAGGACTATCTTAATTAATTACAGAGCTAATGGGTACAGCTACTTCATGAAACACTTTGAGACTGAGTTGGTGTGACTATAACAATAATATAGTGACTTAGGATATTGGGACTGGCATCACAGATTGTGTGCTCAGTTCCTGCATGATCCATTAACACATAACTATGTATGCTAAATGTACGTGTCTTTGAATAATAGTGTCCGCTAAATGTAACGTCATGTTTATGTCATTACTTACATTAAGAAGGTAGGCAGTGAAACTCCCACCCTGATCAGAAAATATGTTCAATGGCAGTCCCTACCTGACAGTGACGATCTGACCAGCATCCAGGTAGATGTTGTTCATCTGGGCGATAAAGATGGCTGCCACGGCCTCGTAGAGGGCGGTTCCGTCCATGTTGATGGTAGCGCCGACAGGGAGCACGAAACGGGTGACTCTCTTATCGATGCCCAAGTTTTCCTCCAGGCAACGGAAGGTGACAGGCAGTGTACCAGCACTGACAGAGACAAACAGAGGCACAGTAGGAGAGAGTAATGCTGTTGCATACAGTATATTCCACAACATTCAGCACAGATATGAAAGATTTGACAGATTTAACCAGTTATGCATTAGGGGGCGCTATTAACATTTTTGGATGAAAAACGTTCCCATTTTAAACAAGATATTTTGTCACGAAAAGATGCTCGACTATGCATATAATTGACAGCTTTGGAAAGAAAACACTCTGACATTTCCAAAACTGCAAAGATATTGTCTGTGAGTGCCACAGAACTAATGCTACAGGCAAAACCAAGATGAAATTTCATACAGGAAGTGCGCCAGATTTTGAATGCGCTGTGTTCCAATGTCTCCTTATATGACTGTGAATGCGCCAGGAATGAGCCTACACTTTCTGTCGTTTCCCCAAGGTGTCTGCAGCATTGTGACGTATTTGTAGGCAAATCATTGGAAGATTGACCTTAAGAGACTACATCTACCAGGTGTCTGCTTGGGGTCCTCCGTTGCAATTATTGCGTAATCTCCACCTGCGTGTATTTTTCGTTTGCCTCGAGGAGAAACACAGCTGCCACGAATGATTTATCATCGAATAAATATGTGAAAAACACCTTGAGGATTGATTCTAAACAACGTTTGCCATGTTTCTGTCGATATTATGGAGTTAATTTGGTAAAAAGTTCGGCGTTGTAGAGACTGCATTTTCAGATTTTTTTCTTAGCCAAACGTGATGAACAAAACGGAGCGATTTCTCCTACACAAGTAATCGTTTTGGAAAAACTGAACATTTGCTATCTAACTGAGAGTCTCCTCATTGAAAACATCCAAAGTTCTTCAAAGGTAAATTATTTTTTTGAATGCTTTTCTGGTTTTTGTGAAAATGTTGCCTGCTGCCAGCACAGCCTAGCATAGCATTATGCTATGCTAAACTTACACAAATGCTTGTCTAGCGTTGGCTGTAACGCATATTTTGAAAATCTGAGATGACAGTGTTATTAACAAAAGGCTAAGCTTGAGAGCAAATATATTTATTTCATTACATTTGCGATTTTCATGAATAGGAAACGTTGCGGTATGGTAATGTGCTTGAGGCTATGATTACGCTCCCGGATACGGGATTGCTCATCGCTAGAGGTTAATACTTTTCTATATAAGGTTATCTGTACATTTACAGTGACAGCAGTTAGATAGCGTAAATAGTGAGGCATCCATGTTTGTGGCCCTTGCCTGGAGGCTGTCCCCAAGGCAGTGATCCAGGCCTGGAAGATGCCCATGAAGAAGGTGTAGGGGTTTTTCCTGACAATGGCAAAGTAGATGGCAGGCAGGAAGATGGCTCCGTGGATGATCAAGCCCACAATCACAGTCACCATGTACATCCCCAGCTGCCTAGCAACCACCTCCAGGTCATCAATGGAGATGATCTTACCACAGATCAGGCAGCAGATACCGAAGGGAGAGTACCTAGGGGCAGAGGAGAGGTTTAACAATATATACATTCTGATGAGAAAGATGTATCCATCTCAGTCAACGTCTACAATATATGCCAGATTATCAAATGTAGATGTACAAACACTCTTGAAGTGGACGCACATGTCTATGACTAGCACAAGTTCATACAGAATGTGCTTGAAAGGCTAAAGCTCTTTTACCACATGATCATGATAACCAGGTTCATAACAATCTCGTTGAGGATGTTGAAGAACTCCAGCATGAGCTTGGCCCTCTCTCCCATCTTCCCCATGCAGATGCCGAAGGCAATGAAGAAGCCAATCACTCCTGCATCACACAATCAGGAGAGAGAATCACAGCTGGGAATGAGTAGAGTAAATGGGCTCACAGAGAGATATGGAGAGAGAGGATCCTAGTGAATGGAGAATCTATTTTTATGACGAAGAACAAAAATATGACACAGTTAGTGAGGCAGAATGGGCTGCACCCAGGGTTCCGTTGAGGTGTGATATGATGCGATGCACTGGGTTTATTCTCAGACAAAGTAAAGACAATTTAAAAGTGCTGTTTCTTTCAGTTGGGCGGTTGTAGAAACAATTGCGACCTGGTCCAAAAGAGAAGCCGCCATACCTAACACGTTCATGCCACTCTTGAACTGGAGGGACTTCTTGATGATGAACTCAGGCTCCTTGGTGGCGTTGGACAGGAGGCCCTCCAAGGTGGTGGTGGCATTGATGTCTTCCTCAATCACCTTCTCCACCTTCTTAGTTACCGTTTGGATCTGAGGTTGGACAAGAGAAGACAGACAAGTCTTTAATATCTTATATCTCAATCCATCTTAACTTTTGGTAACTAGCATTAAGGAAGCAAAGATAAAATGTGTTCTTCATATAACTGAATCGTTCTGGGAGTGCCTCACCCAGGCCATTATTGACTCGCCTGGTTAAATATTTCTGGGTGTTTTAGTGTACTGTACCTGTTGGAAGCAGGCCTGCACCAGGTTCTCAGGGAACAGGTTCCTGATGAGGTCAAAGAAGGCATCCAGGCTGGACACATCATCATGCTTTTGGCCATCTCCCAGCTGCTCCTTCATCTTGGGGTTTCCAGGGTGTATGACCAGCACTAGGATGACTCCCAGCACTGCAGCAATCACCGTGGTGGACATGTAGTAGACCATTGCCCTGGTGCCCAGGCGACCGCTAGACTTGGCATCTAGCCCAGCCAGACCTGCAGCCAAAACAAGCATTTTTAGGCCTTGCATTTTTCCTCTATTGTATCTAATATGTGTTGATATAGAGGTGTGAAATAAGTGTACTAAGTTACTTTGAAGTGCTAATAGTGAAAGACGATGATTGATACTGTGGCAATTAATAAATAATAAACTGTATTTAAAAAAACGAAATGTTTTATATCGGCAATAAAATATTGGTCTATAGTTACTGTATATATTAGGAGAAACAGCAGTTCTCTCTCTTCTGTTGAACCCATGACTCTACCATACTGTACCTGTGATTAAGCTGGAGATGATGAGAGGCAGGATCAACATCTTTAGCATCCTCATCAGGATGTCTCCAGGGAACGCAATCACCATGACGATGTCTGGGTGGATGGGAGAGGCATAACGAAGCAGCATCCCAGACACAGCCCCCAGAATCACACCTGGAGAACGAAAGGGGGAAGAGGGGGTCAGTTGCTATGAAGAGGTGTGAAAAAAATGCTGTGTCTGGGAATGAGAGAAACACCATAAGACGAGAGGGGAACCAATGCTAAAGAGAGACCAGAGACAGAGCAGTTCAGAGAGAGGAGAGCAGTGTTCATAACAAACATAGGCACCTATTGCCTTCCCTGCTCTAACTCAGAGGCCAGCCAAGGAGTTGAGAGCAGGTAGGATTGGAAAGTGACCCTAGAGTGGTCTGTCTGGTTACTTTGTGAGAAGGTCTGGGATAACATGGGGACTTTCTCCATTTAGAAAACGTTTTGTTATTCTGTGTGGAGAGAGTTTGGAAATAACAAGAATGATTTCCAAATGGGTCTTGCTTATGAGAAAAAGCGATCTATAAGAAGATTGACAGTGTCACGACTTCCACTGAAGTCGGCTCCTCTCCTTGTTCGGGCGGCGTTCGGCGATCGACGTCACCGGCTTTCTAGCCATCGCCGCTCCATTTTTCATATATCCATTTGTCTTGTCTGGTTTTCATACACACCTGGTTTTCATTTCCCCAATCAATCTAATTATATTTAACCCTCTGTTTCCCATCATGTTTTGTGTGTAATTGTTTTCATGTCATACAATGTTCTTTCGGACTTGACTTTATTGTTCCGTGTTTTTGAGCGCATTTGTTTTGTTGTGCTCCCGTTTTGGGATTTAAATAAAGTGCGCTTTATTTATCGTACTCTGCTCTCCTGCATCTGACTTCGCCTTTAGACACACCTTGACAGACAGATCATAACAATATTTCATTTCCATAGGTCTGCCTTAAATCACTGCTTCTTGTTGCATATTAATTCATCAGTCTGGAACTGGTTATGAGTGGATGTGGATTACATGCCATGTATAGGGGCCATTGGGTAGTGGTGGATGGGGGACATAAAACAGTCTCAGTGTGAAAGAGGTTGATTTAGTCTGATCAGGGATTAAGAGGAGATCACTTTGAAGGGAGAGGAGCTTCAGACAGAGATAGGTTCCTACAGTGCAGGAGGAACATCTATATTCCCTCTGGAGATGGCAGATTCTCTAGGAAACAGTCAGTTAGCATCAGAGTTGGATAGTAACTCTTACTATACTCCAGTATATGGAGGTCTATAACCAAGGGGAATTCTGAGGGAAAAAATGACACTCTCCTCTGATCCTATCCTGGCCCTGACTATATAACTATGTGCCCTAAACCCCACCTGACCTCAAATGCTTCCCATAGCTCAACCTTGATTAACATCCCTAACCCACTCTCCAAATCCCATCTACATGTACACCACCGTTCAAAAGATGGGGTCACTTAGAAATGTCCTTGTTTTCCATGAAAACATACATGATATTAGTTACAAAATGAAAAGGAAATATAGTTAAGACGTTGACAAGGTTATATAATAATGATTTTTAATTGAAATAATAATTGTGTCCTTCAAATTTTGCTTTTGTAACGGCTGTTGGAAGGAGAAGGTGTGGACCAAAGCCCAGCGTGGGAAGTGTTCGTGATTATTTATTAAAAAAAACTGAACACTGAGACAAAATAACTAAATGTAACAACATGAAACAGTTCTGTCTGGTGAAGACACAAAAACAGAAAACAACTACCCACAAGACACAGGCTACCTAAGTATGGTTCTCAATCAGAGACAACGAAAGACAGCTGCCTCTGATTGAGAACCACACCAGGCCAAACACACAGAAATAGAAAACATAGAACACTTAAACATAGAATGCCCACCCCAACTCACACCCTGACCAAACCAAAATAGAGACATAAAAAGGATCTCTAAGGTCAGGGCGTGACAGCTTTTGTCAAAGAATCGTCCATTTGCAGCAATTACAGCCTTGCAGACCTTTTGCATTCTAGTTGTGAATTTGTTGAGGTAACCTGAAGCACCTCCCACAAGTTGGATTGGCTTGACACTACTTATGTAGCATATGGTCAAGCTGCTCCCACAACAGCTCAATAGGGTTGAGATCCGTTTACTGTGCTGGCCACTCCATTATAGACATATTACCAGCTGACTGCTTCTTCCCTAAATAGTTCTTGCATAGTTTGGAGCTGTGCTTTGGGTCATTGTCATGTTGTAGGAGGAAATTGGCTCCAATTAAGCTCTGTCAACAGGGTATGGCATGGCATTGGAAAATGGAGTGAAAGCTTTCCTTCTTTAAGATCCCTTTTACCCTGTACAAATCTCCCACTTTACCACCACTAAAGCACCCCCAGACCATCACATTGCCTCCACCATGCTTGACAGATGGCGTCAAGCACTCCTCCAGCATCTTTTAATTTGTCTGCGTCTCATGAATGTTCTTCTTTGTGATCTGAACACCTCAAACTTAGATGTGTCTGTCCATAACACTTTTTTCCAATATTCATCTGTCCAGTGTCTGTGTTCTTTTGTCTATCCTATTCTTATTGGCCAGTCTGAGATATGGCTTAACCTTTGCATCTCTGCCTAGAAGGCCAGCATCCCGGAGTCGCCTCTTCACTGTTTATTTATTTATTTATTTATTTTTATTTCACCTTTATTTAACCAGGTAGGCAAGTTGAGAACAAGTTCTCATTGACTATTGCGACCTGGCCAAGATAAAGCAAAGCAGTTCGACACATACAATGACACAGAGTTACACATGGAGTAAAACAAACATACAGTCAATAATACAGTATAAACAGTATAAACATGTGAGCAAATGAGGTGAGATAAGGGAGGTAAAGGCAAAAAAAGGCCATGTTGGCAAAGTAAATACAATATACCAAGTAAAACACTGGAATGGTAGATTTGCAGTGGAAGAATGTGCAAAGTAGAAATAATGGGGTGCAAAGGAGCAAAATAAATAAATAAAATAAATACAGTAGGGAAAGAGGTAGTTGTTTGGGCTAAATTATAGGTGGGCTATGTACAGGTGCAGTAATCTGTGAGCTGCTCTGACAGTTGGTGCTTAAAGCTAGTGAGGGAGATAAGTGTTTCCAGTTTAAGAGATTATTGTAGTTCGTTCCAGTCATTGGCAACAGAGAACTGGAAGGAGAGGCAGCCAAATAAATAATTGGTTTTGGGGGTGACCAGAGAGATATACCTGCTGGAGCGTGTGCTACAGGTGGGTGATGCTATGGTGACCAGCGAGCTGAGATAAGGGGGGACTTTACCTAGCAGGGTCTTGTAGATGACATGGAGCCAGTGGGTTTGGCGACGAGTATGAAGTGAGGGCCAGCCAACGAGAGCGTACAGGTCGCAATGGTGGGTGACAAAACGGATTGCACTGTGATAGACTGCATCCAATTTGTTGAGTAGGGTATTTGAGGCTATTTTGTAAATGACATCGCCGAAGTCGAGGATTGGTAGGATGCAGAACGCCATAGGATGTTTTTGCGATGGTTAAGGGCAGTCAGGTTCTACATTTCTTGAATGGGGCATGCTTATTTAAGATGGTTAGGAAGGCATAAAAAAAACAGGCATCCTCTACTGATGGGATGAGATCAATATCCTTCCAGGATACCCCGGCAAGGTCGATTAGAAAGGCCTGCTCGCTGAAGTGTTTCAGGGAGCGTTTGACAGTGATGAGTGGAGGTCGTTGGACCGCTGACCCATTACGGATGCAGGCAATGAGGCAGTGATCGCTGAGATCTTGGTTGAAGACAGCAGAGTTGTATTTAGAGGGCAAGTTGGTTAGGATGATATCTATGAGGGTGCCCGTGTTTAAGGCTTTGGGGAGGTACCTGGTAGGTTCATTGATAATTTGTGTGAGATTGAGGGCACCAAGCTTAGATTGTAGGATGGCTGAGGTGTTAAGCATGTTCCAGTTTAGGTCGCCTAGCAGCACGAGCTCTGATAGATGGGGGGCAATCAGTTCACATATGGTGTCCAGAGCACAGTTGGGGGCAGAGGGTGGTCTATATCACGCGGCAACGGTGAGAGACTTGTTTTTAGAGAGGTGGATTTTAAAAGTAGAAGTTCAAATTGTTTGGGTACAGACCTGGATAGTAGGACAAAACTCTGCAGGCTATCTTTGCAGTAGATTGCAACACCACCCCCTTTGGCAGTTCTATCTTGTCTGAAAATGTTGTAGTTTGGGATGAAAATTTCAGAATTTTTGGTGGTCTTCCTAAGCCAGGATTCACACACAGCTAGAACATCCGGGTTATCAGAGTGTGCTAAAGCAGTGAATAAAACAAACTTAGGGAGGAGGCTTCTAATGTTAACATGCATGAAACCAAGGCTATTACGGTTACAGAAATCATCAAAAGAAAGCGCCTGGGCAATAGGAGTGGAGCTAGGCACTGCAGGGCCTGGATTCACCTCTACATCGCCAGAGGATCAGAGTAGGAGTAGGATAAGGGTACGGCTAAAAGCAATAAGAATTGGTCGTCTAGAACGTCTGGAACAGAGAGTAAAAGGAGGTTTCTGGGGGCGATAAAATAGCTTCAAGGTATAATGTACAGACAAAGGTATGGTAGGATGTGAATACAGTGGAGGTAAACCTAGGTATTAAGTGATGATGAGAGAGATATTGTCTCTAGAAACATCATTGAAACCAGGCGATGTGTGGGTGGTGGAACTAATAGGTTGGATAAGGTATAGTGAGCAGGCCTAGAGGCTCTACAGTGAAATAAGCCAATAAACACTAACCAGAACAGCAGTGGACAAGGCATATTGACATTAAGGTGAGGCATGCTTAGTCGAGTGATCAAAAGAGTCCAGTGAGTAGTGAGGTTGGTTGGGGTCACGGCGATTCAGACAGCTAGCCGGGCCATCGGTAGCAAGCTAGCATAGGATGGAGGTCTGTTTTTAGCCACCTTGTGCGTTTCCGTCGGTAGGATTAGTGGGGTTCCGTGTGGTAGAGGGGATCAATCCAATTCGCAAAAAAACCCCAATAGATATAGTTATAGGAGGCCCAATAAAAAAATTAAAAATAAAATAATTTAAAAAAATTGTCCGATAGGTCTATTCAGATAGCAGCCGATAAGACAGCTAACGATTAGCGGACCGCAGATGGGCATTCAGGTAACGTCGCTACGGAGGAGCCAGCCGGATAACTCCCTCGGGTAGATAACGTCGGTAGTCCAGTTGCGAAGGCCCAGTGGGGCTCTGCGTTGGCAGAAAAACGGGTCCGTATAGGTGATTATAGCCCAGGAGTGACTGATGGAACTCTTCAGCTGGCTAGCTCCGGAATAATTGATGTTTGCTCCGGAATCGACGTAAGCCGATAGTCACACGGATAGCAGCTAGCTAGCTGCGAGATCCAGGTACAAATGTCCAGAGTTAGCGGTTGAAATCCGGGGACATGGAGAGAAAAATAGGTACGGTATGTTCCGGTCCGAGCCGCGCCGTACAAAACTGGCGATAGATTTTCGAGCTAAAGGATAGCTGATGACCACAAACCGTGGTTAGCTGAATACTAACGATTAGCCAGTAAAGAAGCTAACTAGCTTCTGATTACCTTCTGGTTAGCTTCAGGCTAGCTTCTGGCTAGCCTGAATGGAGGATTACAGATTTGAGGTAAATAATACTTTTTTTTTTATATATATAAATTGGTGAGGCGGGTTGCAGGAGAGTGTTTTGGTGAGTTTATGGAAAATAAAATATATATATAAAAATGTATGCGAGGAAAGTTGTAAATATATATAAATATACGGGACACGACAAGACGAGGACAAAAGACGTCTGACTGCTATGCCATCTTGGTGACAAATAGAACTGTTGACGTAGAGACTGGTGTTTTGCGGGTACTATTTAATGAAGCTGCCAGTTGAGGACTTGTGAGGCGTCTGTTTCTCAAACTAGACACTCTAATGTACTTGTCCTCTTGCTCAGTTGTGCACCAGTGTCTCCCATTCCTCTTTCTATTCTGGCTAGAGCCAGTTGCACTGTTCTGTCAAGGGAGTAATACACAGCGTTGTACGAGATCTTCAGTTTTTTGGTAATTTCTCGCATGGAACAGCCTTAATTTCTCAGAACAAGAATAGACTGACGAGTTTCAGAAGAAAGTTATTTGTTTCTGGCCATTTTCAGGCTGTAATCAAACACAGAAATGCTTATGCTCCAGACACTCAACTAGTCTAAAGAAAGACAGTTTTTTTGCTTCTTTAATCAGGACAACAGTTTTCAGCAGTGCTAACATAATTGCAAAAGGGTTTTCTAATGATCAAATAGCCTTTTAAAATTATACATTTGGATTAGCTAACACAATGTGCCATTAGAACACAGGAGTGATGGTTGCTGTACGCATATTTAGATATTCCATAAAAAATTGTTTCCAGCTACAACAGTCATTTACAACATTAGCAACCCTCACTGTATTTCTGATCAATGTTATGTTATTTTAATGGACAAAAAATATAGTTTCTTTCAAAAACAAGGACATTTCTAAGTGACCCCAAACCTTTCAATGGTAGTGTATCCTAAACTAGCCCCCAACACCCCAACCTCTCCAGCCATGTCCTTCCACTCCCAACCCCTCCTACCCCTATTCTCCAGAGAGCTGGCATCTGAGTGCTCCTGCCCCCTGTAGCTGTGTCTGCACACTGGCCCTGTGGTCAGTCTCTGTTCCTGTCCCTGGCTCTGTCTCCCTCTGTCCTGCTCAGGCCAGACAAAACTAGGCCCAGACCCCAAACTACCTCCCTAGTAGGAAGCACTTTCTCTGCTACTAGATCCCTGCCAAATATCACAGGCCCTGGGAGGCTGTTTCACAACACAGTCTGCAATACAAACCTTTTAAGCTCACTGATATCTGTAAGCTGTTTTTGATTCAAGCACAGCTTCAGAAACGTAACTTCACCCCGTTGATGCTGTACACCTGCTGGATGAGGAGGGCACTTGTTTTCCTGTGCAGGGAGCATCCTACATCTCTAACCCTCTCTGTGATCGCTAATGATCAATGCCGCTATGGGAGCCGCTATGAGAGTGTTCTGCCAAGTGGTCTGTGATGTACATATTACACATGCTCACACACACAGGAAAGAAGGTTGGGAGAAAGGAAGGAGGGGAAAGAGATATAGAGAGAGATTGTGATATTGTGCTTGGTAAAACAGCTGATGATTGTACTGACCGAGTACAGTGAGCGTGAGCAGCAGGTTCTTGAAAAGAGAAGAGAAGCAGCTGATACACTTGTTCCTGGGCCTGGCCTCGATGGGCTCCAGGTGACTTTCGTGCATCCTCACCTCCACTTGCTTAGGCATGATGCTGGCACTGTGTCAGAGAGAAAGAGGGAGACAGAGAGAGAGAGAAAGTTACTTAAACATGCATAATCTGCATTTGACAGGCCCCCAGTTTGATACATTTACATTACATTTTACATTTAAGTCATTTAGCAGACGCTCTTATCCAGAGCGACTTACAAATTGGTGCGTTCACCTTAAGACATCCAGTGGAACAGCCACTTTACAATAGTGCATCTAAATCTTTTAAGGGGGTGAGAAGGATTACTTTATCCTATCCTAGGTATTCCTGAAAGAGGTGGGGTTTCAGGTGTCTCCGGAAGGTGGTGATTGACTCCGCTGTCCTGGCGTCGTGAGGGAGTTTGTTCCACCATTGGGGGGCCAGAGCAGCGAACAGTTTTGACTGGGCTGCGCGGGAACTGTACTTCCTCAGTGATAGGGAGGCGAGCAGGCCAGAGGTGGATGAACGCAGTGACCTTGTTTGGGTGTAGGGCCTGATCAGAGCCTGGAGGTACTGAGGTGCCGTTCCCCTCACAGCTCCGCAGGCAAGCACCATGGTCTTGTAGCGGATGCGAGCTTCAACTGGAAGCCAGTGGAGAGAGCGGAGGAACGGGGTGACGTGAGAGAACTTGGGAAGGTTGAACACCAGACGGGCTGCGGCGTTCTGGATGAGTTGTAGGGGTTTAATGGCACAGGCAGGGAGCCCAGCCAACAGCGAGTTGCAGTAATCCAGACGGGAGATGACAAGTGCCTGGATTAGGACCTGCGCTGCTTCCTGTGTGAGGCAGGGTCGTACTCTGCGGATGTTGTAGAGCATGAACCTACAAGAACGGGCCACCGCCTTAATGTTAGTTGAGAACGACAGGGTGTTGTCCAGGATCACGCCAAGGTTCTTAGCGCTCTGGGAGGAGGACACAATGGAGTTGTCAACCGTGATGGCGAGATCATGGAACGGGCAGTCCTTCCCCGGGAGGAAGAGCAGCTCCGTCTTGCCGAGGTTCAGCTTGAGGTGGTGATCCGTCATCCACACTGATATGTCTGCCAGACATGCAGAGATGCGATTCGCCACCTGGTCATCAGAAGGGGGAAAGGAGAAGATTAATTGTGTGTCGTCTGCATAGCAATGATAGGAGAGACCATGTGAGGTTATGACAGAGCCAAGTGACTTGGTGTATAGCGAGAATAGGAGAGGGCCTAGAACAGAGCCCTGGGGGACGCCAGTGGTGAGAGCGCGTGGTGAGGAGACAGATTCTCGCCACGCCACCTGGTAGGAGCGACCTGTCAGGTAGGACGCAATCCAAGCGTGGGCCGCGCCGGAGATGCCCAACTCAGAGAGGATACATCAGTCACATGTCTGGCGAAACTATAGATGTACATTATATGATCATAACGCATGTCCTTGTGACTATCCTCATATTGTGAGCGTGAGGAAGGAGGATAGATTGGGTCTTCACAGTAAAATAGATGAACCATCCCCAATCCAACTCAGCCTTTGTTTTGGATGTTCAGGGTTGAATAACCTGCCTATCGATTGGTCCAGCGTACCACCTACTGTACATGTGTAACGGATGTGAAACGGCTAGCTTAGTTAGCGGTGCGCGCTAAATAGCGTTTCAATCGGTGACGTCACTTGCTCTGAGACCTTGAAGTAGTGGTTCCCCTTGCTCTGCAAGGGCCGCAGCTTTTTTGGAGCGATGGGTAACGATGCTTCGAGGGTGACTGTTGTTGATGTGTGCAGAGGGTCCCTGGTTCGCGCCCGGGTATGGGCGAGGGTGACTGTTGTTGATGTGTGCAGAGGGTCCCTGGTTCGCGCCCGGGTATGGGCGAGGGTGACTGTTGTTGATGTGTGCAGAGGGTCCCTGGTTCGCGCCCGGGTATGGGCGAGGGTGACTGTTGTTGATGTGTGCAGAGGGTCCCTGGTTCGCGCCCGGGTATGGGCGAGGGTGACTGTTGTTGATGTGTGCAGAGGGTCCCTGGTTCGCGCCCGGGTATGGCCGAGGGTGACTGTTGTTGATGTGTGCAGAGGGTCCCTGGTTCGCGCCCGGGTATGGGCGAGGGTGACTGTTGTTGATGTGTGCAGAGGGTCCCTGGTTCGCTCCCGGGTATGGGTGAGGGTGACTGTTGTTGATGTGTGCAGAGGGTCCCTGGTTCGCGCCCGGGTATGGGTGAGGGTGACTGTTGTTGATGTGTGCAGAGGGTCCCTGGTTCGCTCCCGGGTATGGGTGAGGGTGACTGTTGTTGATGTGTGCAGAGGGTCCCTGGTTCGCGCCCGGGTATGGGCTAGGGTGACTGTTGTTGATGTGTGCAGAGGGTCCCTGGTTCACGCCCGGTTATGGGCGAGGGTGACTGTTGTTGATGTGTGCAGAGGGTCCCTGGTTCGCGCCCGGTATGGGCGAGGGAGACTGTTGTTGATGTGTGCAGAGGGTCCCTGGTTCGCGCCCGGTATGGGCGAGGGAGACTGTTGTTGATGTGTGCAGAGGGTCCCTGGTTCGCGCCCGGTATGGGCGAGGGAGACTGTTGTTGATGTGTGCAGAGGGTCCCTGGTTCGCGCCCGGGTATGGGCTAGGGTGACTGTTGTTGATGTGTGCAGAGGGTCCCTGGTTCGCGCCCGGGTGTGGGCGAGGGTGACTGTTGTTGATGTGTGCAGAGGGTCCCTGGTTCGCGCCCGGGTATGGGCGAGGGTGACTGTTGTTGATGTGTGCAGAGGGTCCCTGGTTCGCGCTCGGGTATGGGCGAGGGTGACTGTTGTTGATGTGTGCAGAGGGTCCCTGGTTCGCGCTCGGGTATGGGCGAGGGTGACTGTTGTTGATGTGTGCAGAGGGTCCCTGGTTCGCGCCCGGGTATGGGCTAGGGTGACTGTTGTTGATGTGTGCAGAGGGTCCCTGGTTCGCGCCCGGGTATGGGCGAGGGTGACTGTTGTTGATGTGTGCAGAGGGTCCCTGGTTCGCGCCCGGTTATGGGCGAGTGTGACTGTTGTTGATGTGTGCAGAGGGTCCCTGGTTCGCGCCCGGTTATGGGCGAGTGTGACTGTTGTTGATGTGTGCAGAGGGTCCCTGGTTCGCGCCCGGGTATGGGCGAGGGAGACTGTTGTTGATGTGTGCAGAGGGTCCCTGGTTCGCGCCCGGTATGGGCGAGGGAGACTGTTGTTGATGTGTGCAGAGGGTCCCTGGTTCGCGCCCGGTATGGGCGAGGGAGACTGTTGTTGATGTGTACAGAGGGTCCCTGGATCGCGCCCGGGTATGGGCGAGGGAGACTGTTGTTGATGTGTGCAGAGGGTCCCTGGTTCGCGCCCGGTATGGGCGAGGGAGACTGTTGTTGATGTGTGCAGAGGGTCCCTGGTTCGCGCCCGGGTATGGGCGAGGGAGACTGTTGTTGATGTGTGCAGAGGGTCCCTGGTTCGCGCCCGGTATGGGCGAGGGAGACTGTTGTTGATCTGTGCAGAGGGTCCCTGGTTCGCGCCCGGTATGGGCGAGGGAGACTGTTGTTGATGTGTGCAGAGGGTCCCTGGTTCGCGCCCGGTATGGGCGAGGGAGACTGTTGTTGATGTGTGCAGAGGGTCCCTGGATCGCGCCCGGGTATGGGCGAGGGAGACTGTTGTTGATGTGTGCAGAGGGTCCCTGGTTCGCGCCCGGTATGGGCGAGGGAGACTGTTGTTGATGTGTGCAGAGGGTCCCTGGTTCGCGCCCGGGTATGGGCTAGGGTGACTGTTGTTGATGTGTGCAGAGGGTCCCTGGTTCGCGCCCGGGTGTGGGCGAGGGTGACTGTTGTTGATGTGTGCAGAGGGTCCCTGGTTCGCGCCCGGGTATGGGCGAGGGTGACTGTTGTTGATGTGTGCAGAGGGTCCCTGGTTCGCGCTCGGGTATGGGCGAGGGTGACTGTTGTTGATGTGTGAAGAGGGTCCTTGGTTCGCGCTCGGGTATGGGCGAGGGTGACTGTTGTTGATGTGTGCAGAGGGTCCCTGGTTCGCGCCCGGGTATGGGCTAGGGTGACTGTTGTTGATGTGTGCAGAGGGTCCCTGGTTCGCGCCCGGGTATGGGCGAGGGTGACTGTTGTTGATGTGTGCAGAGGGTCCCTGGTTCGCGCCCGGGTATGGGCGAGGGTGACTGTTGTTGATGTGTGCAGAGGGTCCCTGGTTCGCGCCCGGTTATGGGCGAGTGTGACTGTTGTTGATGTGTGCAGAGGGTCCCTGGTTC
The DNA here is from genome assembly GCF_034236695.1 of Oncorhynchus nerka. Lineage (NCBI taxonomy): Eukaryota > Metazoa > Chordata > Actinopteri > Salmoniformes > Salmonidae > Oncorhynchus > Oncorhynchus nerka. The sequence continues at coordinate 40,863,353 of NC_088420.1, read as the reverse complement.
GCGCCCGGGTATGGGCGAGGGAGACTGTTGTTGATGTGTGCAGAGGGTCCCTGGTTCGCGCCCGGTATGGGCGAGGGAGACTGTTGTTGATGTGTGCAGAGGGTCCCTGGTTCGCGCCCGGTATGGGCGAGGGAGACTGTTGTTGATGTGTGCAGAGGGTCCCTGGATCGCGCCCGGGTATGGGCGAGGGAGACTGTTGTTGATGTGTGCAGAGGGTCCCTGGTTCGCGCACGGTATGGGCGAGGGAGACTGTTGTTGATGTGTGCAGAGGGTCCCTGGTTCGCGCCCGGGTATGGGCGAGGGAGACTGTTGTTGATGTGTGCAGAGGGTCCCTGGTTCGCGCCCGCTATGGGCGAGGGAGACTGTTGTTGATGTGTGCAGAGGGTCCCTGGTTCGCGCCCGGTATGGGCGAGGGGACGCTATAAAGTTATACTGTTACACATGCAACCCTATTTTTACAGCGATAAAATGGCCATGTCATAAAATCAAATGCTCTGTATACAAACGTCATAGAAACAATGACGGGTTTATATCGTCACTCTTGATGACGGGATCACCCTTCACTCTTCTTCAATAGTCTCTAAGGAGCTATGAAATGAACCCCTACTTTCAGTGTGAAGAAAATGTATCCTAAACATCAACCAGTCAAATGTAGACACATACTCTAAGACACAACCAAAATCAGCCAGGGAAACACCAACTTGAGAACAATCTTTCCAGCGTGGTCCCCGCTGAGTTAATGGGAGGGGGACTTTAACCATGAACTGATTTCAGCTGAAGTATCCAGTAGCCCAGAGGACAACACAGGTTCCCCTAGGGGTGGGCCACGGTCCCCCTCTGAGCCTTCACTGAGAGAAGTAGAGGAAGAGAGAGTGATGGAGGGAGGAAGGGAAAGAGGGGATGTAGAGAGGTGGAGGAGGCAGTCTATAACAAGGCCTATTGGAGATGATGGGGAATGGTACAAGAGTAACAGACAGACTGACTGACAGTTTGAACTTATCTGGACAATATATCTCTCTTCCTTTCTTTTTCTCACATGTTCCTTCTCTACCTCTTATTTTCTCAATTTCTCCATTATCGTATGTCCGGAGGTTCCACTCAGTATGGCTGGCCTACAGGAACTGAAATGGGGCTTTTGACCAGTAATTATCTGTCTGTAATAATGGTATGGGAACAATAATGCATTTTATTTTGTGAAGTGGTTTCTTGCATCAAACAACACAACATTTTCAGTCACCTCTTTGTCTGAAGCACAAGTGGATAAACAGGTTAATGTCAAGCCCTACATGTTTTTTTTCCAAACATCTCATGGAATATAGGCCTACATTGAGCACCAAACATTGGCTGCTACTGTAGGCTGAATGACAGAACAGATATTTCCAAGTTAAAATGTTATGGGATGCATTTTCTCCATTGTTTCTGGTGGTACATTATGATCAAATAGCCACTGTCTGAAACTGTAACTCAAAGTGGATACAACCTCAGTGTTCACAGTAAACGCACTGGAAGTATTTCACAAAGTTCAAGTTCGTGCTCAGCAGACCTGAAATTTGCTCAGTGCCGGAAAAATGTTGGGCGTCAACTAGACTTTTAAAGTAGCTTTACAAAATTGAAGTGTTTGCTCATTAGAGCAGACTAAATAAGAGACTATTTGTGTTAATTGGAGAGGAGGGACAGCTGTGGCTGTCATACAACACTCACACAAGTGTGAAGGAAGATGACGATGACATGTTGGGAAGGAGAGGGAATGGTTTACTAGAGAGGCGGACACATCTTTGTTTCTCATACATCTCTATTATGTCATTCACAATCCACTGTCCCAGCAATTTGTTTGAAAAACATCTTTAGAATTTCACTTTAAAACATCAGGCAATTATCTCACAGAGATGATTGTTTAATTTTGTCAGTCACCATGCGCACACTGACCCTATTCATGAAGCATGACAGTTAATAGATTACAGAGAAGGACGAAGAGGAAATAAACTGAATCAGTGATTCTGAACTTTGACCGTACCCCTGGGGTTAGCAGTACCACAGTCACAAATACACAGAGGGTGTCCCAGTCTCCTCAATAGACCTCTGTTGCTCACATCCTTACCCTCATGGACACTAATGGCTAAACGGAATTGAGAGACTTCAACCTAGTCATCATTCATCAAGTATTTTTTTGTTACAGTGGTAGAGCGAAAGACGGCCAGAACACAGTTAGAGAGCAACGTAGCTAAGATTCTGTATTTTGTTTTGGGAAGAAGCCAAAGTATTGACACATTTTTTTAAACAACCTTATAGGTTCAGTGTTGCACAATGGGACACCATTCATTGGACACACAGGCAAACACACATACACACACAACCACACGTGCCGAGGAGAAGATGTAAGAAAGGGGTTCTCAGCCTCTATAACGATGTGTCTAAGCCTTGGCTATAGGATAGAACAGCTGGCCTGTTCCTAGGCACACAGACGGAGCGAAGACTCCCACTTATTCACTTCCTATTTCATACGTGTGGAAAGCAGAAAGGACATGTAAACACCATGCACAGGCACACATCTGTTATCATCACACTATCATCGCAGCTGTTATTATTGCTTTGGGTTGTCGGAGGAGAAGCCATATTAATTAGAAGGAAACGTAATACAAAACAATCCATTTGTAGTATGGAGAGATCTACTGCATGACTGCTGTTAATTGAATCCTTTTCCCTCTCTTTTCATTATAGTTAGACCGAGGGCGAGGGGGGAGTGGGGAGGGTTGTGACATTATGATTAACTATGAATGGCACTCGCATTAGTTCTCCTGTCACAGTACTAGCTGATACAAGATCTGTCCAGACAAGAGCCTTCCGATTCAACAGAATAACTAGCAAATTAGAGCAAGCCACTAATGCATTCTCCTACATTAGTGGCAATTTCATTTTTCAGCTGAAAAATCACATATCCATATTTTTTGGCACATCTATCTTCAAGTTTGTATCATCAGATCAGATAGGATAAGAAAATGCCATTTCAGTATATGACAGTATATGCCACATACGATATGTGTGCATTGTCACACATAATATACATTAGTACTGTATTACATAGTACATTATAGCTTATTGTAATGTTACTACTGTACTTTGTATCAAGCTACAATGTTTATACACACCACATACTTATTTATATACTGGATTCTTGACATAGCTCACTCCAATATATCTACGGCTGTAGACATCATTCTTTGTATTTCTTGTGTAAATGATTCCAGTGTACATACGTGTTGATTTCATTTTGATTACTGTTACAGTGCTATTTGAGATTTTAATTGGATTCGTCACGACGTTCTTGATTATTATTCTTGTTTTTATATTTTTATTATTTGTGTACTTGTTTGACATTTTACTGCATTGTTAGGAGCTAGTAACATTTTGCTGCACCCGTTAAAACATCTGCTAAACTGTGTATGCAACCAATAAACCTTGATTTGATGTATTCTTAATCATGGAAAGATCATTGGTTTCCCTAATATCACAAAAGGTAGGTGCACTTCTCACTAGGCCACCAAAGGCTTGATGCACTCTAGGTGAGAACTGAGAGGTGACATGGGGATAGTAGAAAACCTGAACATCCATTTTCTGTTTCTGTTTAGTTCCTCTATAATGAAATTGATTTCAAATCACCATGGCCAGACATCTGTGATCATATGACTTTATGGCTAATGCCATGTGAACACACCTTCAGGCCTATAGTCTCTTTCTAGGCACAGACGGTACCTTCACATTGTGCATAGTGATTTAAAACACTACGTCACAGGTCTGATCTTCCCATGCAAAAAGATTTCTCTGGGTTTTCCTGGCTTGACTTTTTTCCCACTTAGCATCAACTGTTATGACAATAACCCTGTCTGTGAGTATAAGCTGCCTGTAGAAAATGCACTAGACACGTTCAAACATCTCCATGTTCCAAAAGTGCAGGTTTTCTCTGCTCATTAGCGACACCAGCAGACCACAGATGCCCTTCCATCAATCAACAATAGGATCTCTGTGCCAGAGATTAAAAGAGATGAGCAGAGTATTGCAGGAATGCACTTACTTCATCTCTGGTGCGGTCGAGATGAGTGCTGTGTACATTGACCAAAGTTCGATAATCTTCAGCCTCAGGCTAGGCTCTATAGAAGGAGTCAGACAGCCAATAGAAAGACAAGGTGGAATCCCTTCTGCTTCATCAGACACTGTCATATGTATGTCAGAAGATATAACACCCCAGCACATTAACCTGAGGGCTACGAATGGATCTTCCCAAAAACTCAGCTACAGTTCACTGTAGGCCAGCAACTCCTCTTTAGCATCCAGCAAGACAAGAGCATCCAGCCACACTGACCAGAGCTGCCCAGTCAGTCCTGATGTCTGTCACTACCATTGAAGTGGACCAGACTAGTGTCCAAAGGATGCACATTCTAACACACAGATTCACACACACCATACAGATGGCTAGAAGGAGGAGTCAACAGCCTAGTTTCAAAGTGAAAATCCCTCAATTCCTTAAATTCATTCCCTACTGGATCTTCCTAGCCAGAAAGCATTCTCTAATCAGGGCTTCATAACCTCTAGGTGGTCCTAGCCAGGAAGCACTCTCTAATCTGGGCTTCATAACCTCTGGATGGTCCTAGCCAGGAAGCACTCTCTAATCTGGGCTTCATAACCTCTGGATGGTCCTAGCCAGGAAGCACTCTCTAATCTGGGCTTCATAACCTCTGGATGGTCCTAGCCAGGAAGCACTCTCTAATCTGGGCTTCATAACCTCTGGATGGGCCAGCGGAAGAGTCTGAGAGACCTTCTGCTGGAGAGATGAGCTAGTTTATGGCACGGGATGGTCAGGTCTTCTGTAAGCCTGTCCCTTTATGGATGGAAACAATGTTTAACGTTGTCGTGTAGCAGTGTCCAGCTATGTCATCAGACAATGTACTGTATACTTCACCCAGCATCCCCGATACTGGTTCAGGGTGAAATGTTGCATCAGAAAACCTCTGGTTCCTGGTAATGTGGAGGTCACAAGTGGTTAACTTTATGTATGGATATCAGGATCAATACACAACATAGAGGGATTAAGTCCCATCACCACGGTTCCTGATCAGGAATCCTAATCCTATATATCATGTATTTATGTATATATCGTATGTCAGTATGTTTCTAAAATATAATATAATAGTTGCCATGTACAGTACCAGTCGAACATTTTGACACAACTACTCATTCAAGCGTTTTTCTTTATTTGTCATCAAGGCAAAGGGTGGCTACTTTGAAGAATCTCAAATATAAAATGTATTTTGATTTATTTAACTGTAAAGTAGTGCGTAACTGATTGCAGGGAAGTCAGGCGGAGGAGAGCAGAAATAGGTAACAAATGGAGCCCTTTATTGAGGCGAACAAAACACGGCACTCAGAAAACTAAACACACACGGGTTACAATAACCCGGCGCAAACCAGCCTGGAGTACACATACATTTACACGTAACAATTCCACACACAGACATGGGGGGAAACATATGCAAGACGTGTAATGAGGGAATGAAACCAGGTGTGCGGGAAAACAAGACAAAACAAAATGGAAAATGAAATGTGGATCGGCGATGGCTAGAAGACCGGTGACGTCGACCGCCGAACGCCGCCTGAACAAGGAGAGGGACCGACCTCGGCGGAAGTCGTGACATTAACACTTTTTGGGTTAGTAAATGATTCCACGTGATATTTCCTAGTTTTATTGTCTTCACTATTATTATACAATGTAGAAAATAATAAATAATAAAAATAAAGAAAAACCCTTGAATGAGTAGGTGTGTTCAAACTTTTGGCTGGTACTGTATGTGTCAGTAAGTACTGAATAGTAATCCTTTTTTTATTCTAGCCCTATATCAAGAACGCTATATCCATCCGATGGATATAAAAGCGGAATCAACATTTTCATACGTGACGAAGAAGTCATACATACATTTAGGTAACGTTATGACAATATCTAAAACAATCTCAATCTATGAAATAACAGATATCACTGCATTCAGACTGAAAGTTGACTTCACAGATGAAGGAGAATACCTCTAGGGTTGTCATCATACTGATTTGTCCCCTGTCTCCCATCAGCACTGGATTTCACAACCTACAGTATAGAGTACTATTACATCATTCTAATCTAGGAAATGTGTTGGAAAGCTATTTCCTCTCAAAGACAAATGACCATCAGCCCAACAAAAGCCAGAGGAATGGCGTCACTTGCCAACAGAGGTTGTGGCATGAGATATCACTCATCCCAAATGCCTTGACTTGTCATACTCTTTCAGACATTTCTAGCTCGGAGAGGAAAGAGACCATTTTGGGGAGGGGGATTCGCAGATACTGGGGTCACACCACCACCACCAAGTGAAAATTGGGGCCTATAAGGGGTAGGGCAGAGGGAGGGAGGCAGCAATCCCTGCTCTTGGCTGGGACCATGTGAAGCTCTCCGCTTCCCCTCTTCTCCCTCTGAGGGGCTTTTGTCTCGCCTGCAAACAGTGGTGTTGGCCCCAAGTCGCCCGGCCAAGCGCTGAGTCCAAGCTGGCAGTGGCGAGAAAGGGAGAGATGGAGGGAGGCGGTATGGAGGGTAAGAGTGGTGGGAGGGGGGCAGTGGGCATGTCAAGAATGCCAGTCCCATTGAGGGCAGTTGATGTCATGCCTATGCCCACCGTGGGAGAGCAGAGAAGAGGAGTGGAGGGGGGTGAGGCCCCCTTTTCTCTCCCCCCCACCCCTCCCTCCACAGTTCTCTTTTTCCGGAATGAATGAATCTTTCAGGAGCGGCAGGCCATTGTGTCCCATAATCGAAGGCGTTTATCCCAATTTTATGCTGCTTTCCCGGGGCGAGGAGGTTCCCCGAGCTCTGGCTTTCAGAGGTCCGTTGTGGTGCAGTCAGCACCCATAGGAGTTGTCATAGCAACGCACCGCGCACCAGAGAGAATGGGAAGAGAGGAGGCTCGATAGCTGCTGTGCATACGCAGACACGCAGACACACACACACACACACACACACACACACACACACACACACACACAGACAGACAGACAGACAGACAGACAGACAGACAGACAGACAGACAGACAGACAGACAGACAGACAGACAGACAGACAGACAGACAGACAGACAGACAGACAGACAGACAGACAGACAGACAGACAGACAGACTTGATAGATTAATGGAGGTAGCAGGCACCTTAGATTGTCATTTCAACTAAAGAAAGTAAGACCTCAAGGAACAGTGTGTAAAAAAAACATCAAATACACCCAGACACTATGGCAACAGCTTTAAAACCACCGCAGCTTAACTAGGCTTTTCCCACACCACCTCGCTCACATACCAAAGAACTATCCCAATTAAAATCAGCACAATACAGTACAACAGTACTCTACACAGGACAATGCACTGACATTTCTGTATAGCACATAAGGCAAGGCACTGGTGTGAATCTAACTACATTGTGACTCCAGAGTTTTTGCTTTCGAACACTTGTCTTGAAACTCTCCAGTGTGCTGGTTATAATGTGTGTGGTGCCAGAGCTGGAGGGCCAGGGAGATGTAAATGACCTGCAGTTTCCCAGTGGGCTCTGAGGGGCCCCATGCCCGTTCTCATGACTGTAGCATCACAATGTGGCTGTGAGGTAGAGATAGCTGGAGGTGGGCCAGGCAGGCCCCGGATATCTGTTGACCCCTTTGGGGCCTCCCAGCCACTTCCCATGCAGTGGGAGATGGGATCACACACTAGCCTGGATGGCTGTGAAAGATGATGCTTAAATTAACCTCTTAGCAAACACGTAAGGTTATGCCATAGGTAAAAAGAAGGAGATACATTCTTCAAAGTGAAGGAAAGGGGAAAGTTGTTAGCAAGTCTTCATTACTTATTCCACGAGGGTGGATAGGGTGAATGGACTCCAAGACATGTAGATGGTTGGACATGTATAGACACTGTCACTGTTGAGGAAACAACTGAATGGTTGTGTCAGAGGTGCTCAGAGAGATCTGATAACTATGTGGTGTAGAGAATATCTGATATTGCCTACATAATGGTCTCCAGTTGCCAATCAGACCAAATTGCACACTCGGCTGCTGAACATTTCTCCCTGTTTGTGCCCCCCAGCCTCTTCATATTAACAGAGCCAGAGCGGGACTGTGTGTGTGTGTGGTGTGTGGTGTGTGTGTGTGTGTGTGTGTGTGTGTGTGTGTGTGTGTGTGTGTGTGTGTGTGTGTGTGTGTGTGTGTGTGTGTGTGTGTGTGTGTGTGTGTGTGTGTGTCACAACCTGGCTCGGGGTCAATGTTGGTCAAGCTGTTCTACTGCACTGGACAAAGAGGACTGTCCACTTTAGTCCCTCAGAGGGAGAAGAAGTGAGCTTCACAAGATCCCAGCCAAGAACTGGGATAGCTGCTTGCCCCTCTCCCTCCCCCTCCTCTCTCCCCCTTGCAGGCATGGTGTGACCCCTGTACCCATATTCCCCTTTCCCCCTCCCTCCTTCATGCCAAGGCCACAGACACACACACACACACACACACACACACACACACACACACACACACACACACACACACACACACACACACACACACACTATTTAGAGAAAACATATCACCCTCATTGTAATTATCCTGGATCTGCACACATGGGATGCCACTTCAACATTGAGTTATTTCAGTCAATATGGCTCTTTCAGGTCATGTGACATGGCCTGTGAAATGTGATACGTCTAAGTCCTGTAAAAAAGCTTTGCCATGGCACTTCCATTTTTTAACGAGAGAGAGAGAGAGAGAGAGCTGGCAGAGCTGGCTGAATCCGATTCATCTGTGCCATATTAATATAGTGAGTAAGAAAAACAAAGACAGTGATTAAGGGTGAGTAAGAGTGAATGAGTTAGTGAGTGAATGAGTGAGCGAGAGGGAGAGTAAATAAATTAGTGAATGAATGAATCTCTCCGTTTTTCTCTCTGTCCCTCTCCTCCTCTATTCTTGTATCCCTTTTCCTATTCGCTCCCTCCAACTGCTATTCAGTCTCTCTCCACCTCTTACTCTCTCTCCTATGCTCCCCCCTGCTTTCTCTCTTTCTATCTCTTCCATACTCATAGATCGTAATGAACAATACATTCTCTCAATTTCCATCTCTCACGCTTCTCTCACTTACAGTCTTTTATGGTCTGATGCTGCTGTCAGCTTGTGGTTTTGTTGGCTCTCACAAAGACACCCCAGGGATTTGGTTTCTGGGCTGTCCATCTCCCTCCACCGCTCTCCACCTCTCCCCCAACCACCCCTCACTTCCTCACCTTTCTCCATCTCTTCCCAGACATCCCTCCACCTCTCCACCTCCCTCCACCTCTCTCCATCTCTCCCCAACTCCCTCCCTTTTATGAAAATGCTGCAGAATGAAAGGCCAGCAGCGAATCTAGGAGATTTCCCTCATCGCACTTTCCTTTTCTCCCACTCCATCTATCCCTCGTTCCCTCCGCCTAATCAGAGAGGGGCTATGTTCCTACGCTAGAGCGTCTCTCCACCTCTATTCTCGCCTCTCTCTGTCCTCTCGTTTCTCTACTTTTCTCCATCCCTGTGTTCACGCTTGCATGAGACAGTGCTGCTATCATTAGTGCTGGCGCATCTGTTTAACAGAGCTGGCTGTAGAGCACAGAAGAGAAGAGCGCAGCTTTTGATGGCTTCAGTCCGATCCCCACAGGAGCTCATTAAATCCGGAAGGCAGGCCCACCACACCCCCTCCTACACCGCTACACTGCACTGATCTATTAGAATGAGAGGGTGGGAGGGAGGGAGGGAGCGAAGGGGGGTGAAGGAGGGTGCAAAGGAGGGAGGGATAGATAGATGGATGGATGGAGGAAGAGAGGGGGCAGGAGATAGAGATGGGAGGAGGAGGAGAACATGAGGGAAGGTGTGGGTGTTGGGAGACAAAGAAAGGGGGTGAGAAAGAGAGAGAGTAAGCGATAATGGAAAGAGAGTGAAGGGGAAAATGGGAGTGGATGGTTCAAGTGTAACATAGAGAGGCCAGATTAAAGCAACCAATTGAAGTGGAGATGGAGTATGTACTGTAAGTGTATTTGTATCTGAGAGGGATCCAGTCTGAGGGTTACAGGAGAGGTTGACATCTGTGTTAGAAGGCTCACCCTGTGAAATTAGATTTTTGCATCTACAAAACAATTTCTGTTTCATACATCACTAGGGCCACACTCTCAAATACATGTGTGCAGATACACATGCATACACACACACACACACACACACACACACACACACACACACACACACACACACACACACACACACACAGAGAAAGTAAGAGGACTAGGGAGGATGAATGTGCTTTTACTAATTAAAAACTCCAGTCTGAGAACAACCCTTCAGACCCAGCATAGCTCTCCTCTACTCTCCTCAACCCACGGTATTGTTCTACACTTAGAAAACAGTGTTCCAAAAGGGTTTTTCAGCTGTTAGGAGAGTCACACTCTTAGAAAACAAGGTGCTATATATAACCCAAAAGGGTTCTTTTGCTGTCCCCACAGGAGAACCCTTTGAACAACGCTTTTTGGTTCCAGATAAAACTATTTGGGGTTCCATGTAAAACCCTCTGTAGAAAGGGTTCTACATGGAACCCAAAAGGGTTCTACCTGGAACCAAAAGGGTTTTACCTGCAACCAAAAAGGGTTCTTCAAAGGGTTCTCCTATGGGGACAGCTGAAGAACCCTCTAAGGTTCTATATACTGTAGCACCTTTGTTTCTAAGAGTGTGACTCTCCTTTCTTGTCTTCACACCACCCCAGACAGCCAGCATTCCTCCACACTGACATACAGACACACGTAAGTGCAGGCACACACATAGACAGGCACATTACACCATATACTGGCAGCCCTATATGCTAATACCTAGTGCACAGTCAATACATCCAGCTCCATGCTGAACTGTTCATATCACAAAAGGTTGGTGGCACCTTAATTGGGGAGGATGGGTCGTAATAATGGCTGGAGGGTATAAGTGGAATGGTTTTAAGTACATCAAACACAGGATTTCCATGCGTTTGATGCCATTCCATTCGCTCAGTTCCAACCATTATTATTACATTTACATTTAAGTCATTTAGCAGACGCTCTTATCCAGAGCGACTTACAAATTGGTGCATTCACCTAATGACATCCAGTGGAACAGTAGTGCATCTAAATCTTTTAAGGGGGGGGGGGGGGGGGGGTGAGAGGGATTACTTTATCCTATCCTAGGTATTCCTTAAAGAGGTGGGGTTTCAGGTGTCTCCGGAAGGTGGTGATTGACTCTTATGAGCCGTCCTCCCCTCAGCAGCCTCCTGAGGTTCATATACAGGCTTGACAATAACCCAGAGACATCCAGAGATATCCACTATACACGCGATGTCTATACAAACCTCATATGGAATGTGCTTCATTAGTGCAGACAGTCTCTGTCATCTACCAGCTGCTCTGTATCCAAAGACTCTATTATAGATTCCTCAAGACACAACATATCATACTGCTACCGTTACTCTAGAGATACATACCTACAGAAGCACTATATGGCATCTATCGACAAGAAAAAAATGTAAAGCTCACTAAACAGCAAGTACCACAGTAGTTGTACAGCACTATATGGAAAGAGTGCACTGAACATTCATACTGTTCTGTGACAAACTTAAATCCTTGGTAAACACGTGTAAACTCTAATAGAACCAGGCTAATAGATGTTGACAGTGAGGGCATCAAGTATTCATTTTGTATTTTGTCTCTCTAATTGTGTAAATGTGTCACTGTGTCTGTGTTGGATAATACATTTAAACCAGGATGCAGATCAATACCAGCTAGCACCATGGGGAGGATGGAGGGAGATGAGGGAGGGAGAGGAGGGAGGGAGAGGAGCGAGGGAGAGGAGCAAGGGAGAGGAGGGAGGGAGAGGATGGAGAGGAGGGAGGGAGAGGAGGGAGGGAGAGGTGGGAGGGAGAGGAGCGAGGGAGAGGAGGGAGGGAGAGGAGGGAGAGGAGCGAGGGAGAGGAACGAGGGAGAGGAGGGAGGGAGAGGATGGAGAGGAGGGAGGGAGGGAGAGGAGGGCTGGTATCAGGGATGCAGCAGAGTGTGACAGAGTTGTCAGTGGAGTAGCAAGATTTTGCTCAGAAGACTCATCTCCTCTCTTTCTTCCTTCCTTTCTCATTCTCTAATCTATACATCTCTTTATACAATGTATTTTATCTGCATCTCTGTAATAAGCACTAGTTATGCTGCTGATCATTGGCTTGCTTGTCCTGATGTGTCTGAACAAATAGCCCTGGGTAAGAAATACATTTCTTAGCCAAGATCCTGTTGCCAAAAAATCTGGAACACTGGACTGGATTCTGAGCAAACAAGTGCAGAGCATACTAATAAACCTATTGCATTGATGGGAAAAAGTCTAGCTGGACCAGATCAGCTTTCCTAATGACTAGCCTAGCACTGTGCCTTCCACTCAATTCAAACAAACGTTGGGGACATACAGTACATAACTCAACGACAATTTATATACCAAATGTCTTTTGAAGTGGGACCCTAGGGCTTGCAGGTAAGCACGATTTGCTTGGCATTTAAAAGCCTGTGCTTTATGACTACTTTTTTTCAGTTCATACTTTGGCACGCCACGTTTGCTGTCCTTTCAGAACCACGTTGAGCGGGACGACCGCCTGCTGTTCTTTCAGAACCCCATCCGACTCTGGCTGCACAAAACCTTCAGTGAAAACAGAGGAGTTTTACATGAAAAACAATGATGGCAAACACCATACAGGATTTTATAGCGTACAGTAGGCACGAGGCCCGAAGACTCACTGTATAGGAATAGGCATATCATCTACAGTCTACTGGCATATTGAATGTGTTGGAGACTGGGTAGCCTATTGCCGCCTGCTGAACATGTGAAATGCCCTTGGGGGCTGGTCCCTGGTTCATTGTTTTTCTTTCCACATCATGATTCGCTGCATGTTTTGTCAAACTGTGTAGATATTTCTACAGCCTCACGCAGTTATGGAATGCTGTTGGGAGGGAGGGAGGGCTGGGGGTGGACAGCTTTTTCCCTCTCATTTATGTCAACTAGCCTACTACCAGTGGGAGTCCATCATAATAACTTACATTTACCAACATGTATTTCTCCCATCAAGTGTCTGATACTCACACATGTAATCTCCAAATGCACGCCCAGGGAATCCTCTAAGGGTGTGTTATATCCTTGAATCGAGGTCTGAGCCACAAAACTAAAATTCCCCCAAATACCCCAGCCTAAGAATCCCCTTTTGTGTGATTCCCTGCGCCTTTCTCTCAACTGCCAGACTCTCAGTGAGTTAAAGACAGCAACCTTCTATGGAAAGTTTGAGTTGTTCTGCAACAAAACAGTGTGTAATTGATTTCAAACAACATCTATGACGTCTGAATCAGAAAGACCCTAGTGATTTCCCGCCGACGAGTTGGTCTTGTCTCTTCATTCACCATCATTACGGGCCTGCTTGTGCGTTCGACACAGCTACACTTATCTCACAGTGTTAGTTCGGTGTTTTTAACACAGACAGATATATTAGTAAAGGCCCAAGCCCAGGGAGGGGAGTTGGTGCAAAATACGATATGATTACAATAGATTAATATTGAAGGACGTCAACGTTATTTGCTTCCCACTAATTACAGAAGCCACAAAACCCAGGCAACAGCAGACCCACACAAGTTTTGAAATGTCCTTAACTGTGAGAGACATGTCAAGGACAGTAAGGCAAAAAAGTATTTAGGCAGCCACCAATTGTGCAAGTTCTCCCACTTAAAAAGATGAGAGAGGCCTGTAATTTTCATCATAGGTACACTTCAACTATGAGAGACAAAATTAGATTTAAAAAATTCTGAAAATCACATTGTAGGATTTTTTATGAATTTATTTGCAAATTATGGTGGAAAATAAGTATTTGGTCAATAACAAGTTTATCTCAATACTTTGTTATATACCCTTTGTTGGCATTGACAGAGGACAAACGTTTTCTGTAAGTCTTCACAAGTTTTTCACACACTGTTGCTGGTATTTTGGCCCATTCCTCCATGCAGATCTCCTCTAGAGCAGTGATGTTTTGGGGCTGTTGCTGGGCAACGTGGACTTTCAATTCCCTCCAAAGATTTTCTATGGGGTTGAGATCTGGAGACTGGCTAGGCCACTCCAGGACCTTGAAATGCTTCTTACGAAGCCACTCCTTTGTTGCCCGGGTGGTGTGTTTGGGATCATTGTCAGGCTGAAAGACCCAACCATGTTTCATCTTCAATGCCCTTGCTGATGGAAGGAGGTTTTCACTCAAAATCTCACGATACATGACCCCATTCATTCTTTCCTTTACACGGATCAGTCGTCCTGGTCGCTTTGCCAAAGCATGATGTTTCCACCCCCATGCTTCACAGTAGGTATGGTGTTCTTTGGATGCAACTCAGCATTCTTTGTCCTCCAAACACGACAAGTTGAGTTTTTACCAAAGAGTTATATTTTGGTTTCATCTGACATTCTCCCAATCTTCGTCTGGATCATCCAAATGCTTTCTAGCTAACTTCAGATGGGCCTGGACATGTACTGGCTTAAGCAGGGGGACACATCTGGCACTGCAGAATTTGACGGCGTAGTGTGTTACTGATGGTAGGCTTTGTTACTTTGGTCCCAGCTCTCTGCAGGTAATTCACTAGGTCCCCCCGTGTGGTTCTGGGATTTTTGCTCACCGTTCTTGTGATCATTTTGACCCCACGGGGTGAGATCTTGCGTGGAGCCCCAGATTGAGGGAGATTATCAGTGGTCTTGTATGTCTTCCATTTCCTAATAATTGCTCCCACAGTTGATTTATTCAAACCAAGCTGCTTACCTATTGCAGATTCAGTCTTCCCAGTCTGGTGCAGGTCTACAATTTTTGTTTCTGGTGTCCTTTGACAGCTCTTTGGTCTTGGCCATAGTGGAGTTCGGAGTATGACTGTTTGAGGTTGTGGACAGGTGTCTTTTATACTGATAACAAGTTCAAACAGGTACCATTAATACAGGTAACGAGTGGAGGACAGAGGAGCCTCTTAAAGAAGAAGTTACAGGTCTGTGAGAGCCAGAAATCTTGCTTGTTTGTAGGTGACCAAATACTTATTTTCCACCATAATTTGCAAATAAATTCATTAAAAATCCTACAATGTGATTTTCTGGATTTTTTTTCTTCTAATTTTGTCTGTCATAGTTGAAGTGTACCTATGATGACAATTACAGGCCTCTCTCATCTTTTTAAGTGGGAGAACTTGCACAATTGGTGGCTGCCTAAATACTTTTTTGCCCCAATGTATGTGGTTGCCTGGTGGTTGCTACTACACAATCAGTCAATCAATCAATCAATCAATAAAATGACATGGATAGCATCTATTTTTACTGCTGCCATGTCAACTCTCAGAGCTTATAACAGACAGATCAGGAAGATAACCTTTACATCTGCACATTATAGCCGATTCTGAGAGAACCATTCACACCCCATCTACACTCAAACCATCCAACTATCATAAGAAGGCCAATAGCTTATACCGTAGAAAACTGTGCATTCCTCTCATCAAGCACTAACTGCTGTTGTACCAGCATAAAGCCAACCGTTCTCACCTCCTTTGGAACACATAAACAAAGGAGAATATACACCACAGAAGGCTAATACTTGTCCTGGAGGGCCCCGCACAACTCAACAGTTGTTGGGAGAAGGCAGACACATTTAACTGCTCCCATTGCCGTGCCCTACTCTGATGTACAGTAGACGCTATGTGCTCACAGCAGCACGCAATGATACACTTGTCAATTCCAAATGTGTCTAATAATCGATTGAATAATGACAGGTGAAATGTGCACGATTTGGGCAGAGAGGGAGTAACGAGGCCTCCTGAAGGTGGACAGATGGAGAGGTACACAGATAGATGGATAGATAGATAAATGAATGCAGGTCCTAATTAACCAGTGCATGGTGTGGTGAGCCAAGAAGCCAGGAACAAAACCCCATCTGTGTTGGTCAGCCATTGAGGCCTGGCGCTCTTGGAACACGCCACCCTTGCTGGAATAATGGGCCACTTTAGAGTCCTCCAAGTTAGTTCACAGGCCCAGGGCTGGGAAACCGCTATATTGCAGGGTTCACAAGAGGTTTTTAATTGTTTCCTCTTTTTTTCATTTTTTTTTTCACTCTCTCTCCTCTTTTAGTTCTGAAAGGGGGGCTGACAAACAGGCGATGAAGGGGATTGCTGTGTGTTCCACTGGACAAGCATGGCTGTATGCTCCATCGGCTCGGCTTGAGGATAGGCTGAGGGATGGGGGGGGGGGGGCGGGGAGGGGAGGAGGGGCAGGAGAGGAAGGTTGAGGGCTGAGGGGTAGGGATGATAGGGGAGTATTAGGGGTATGGGGAGCGAGGTGCGAGGGGAGAGGGGTATGGGTGAACAGAGGGAAAAGGGGGTCCTCCGGAAGGAGAGGGAAGTGGGCGCAGGTCGTCGAGGTTACTCTTCAGAGTGAGGCCATTGTCCTTGGTGCTGAAGTTCTCATGCATGTCCCCCTTTTGGCTCCCGGAGTGTCTGAAAGTGATGGAGCTCTCTGCGATTAAGCAGCGGCAGTTCAGCTCTGCGCTCCCACAGCCCGGGGGCTATTTACATAGTCAAGAGGGACATTAATGCCCACCGATCCCCCTGGGCTGCACAAAGCAGCACACAAACCTGCCTCACAGGCCCATTAAGGCTCTAAATTGAGGATTTGGGGGGAGAGAAAAGGGAGGAAAGGAAGAGAAATAAGGGGAGAGATGAAGAGGGGGTGATGGAGGAGGAGAAGGGTGTGTATTTTCACTATCCGTTTGCTACCGACTTGGACCACAGTGGTGGAGAAAAGTCTCTGATATTGCTTGGCAGATTTTTTTTACGGCTCCCAAGTGGCTGTGGAGACACCGCCATTGTTCCCTGCGAAGGAGTGGAGTGGATTCACTGGAGAGAGAGAGGATGGCCAAGAGGGACTGGGTTCCTACTGTCTACAATGAAATCCACTCACTCTACTGAACATCACCAGGAGGCCTCATGCAAACATGTAAATGTTGAAAAGTATCCGTTTTTAGACAGATACTTGGCTTTGGATTTATGACATTAAACTCCAACCAATTTTCTGTAATTCCCAACAACATCTGGTACTCACCAACAAAAATGCTGACATGCTTGGTTTGTGAGTGTGTGACTATGTATGTTTAGGAGTATGCTGATGTGTAAAAGAGTATGAGTGCCAAAAACAATGCACACTCTCAATGTTGTGTACATCTGTTGGCTGCTCGGAGCCTGACGTGGTGCATATTGGGACAATTGTTTGGATGAGGTCTTACATTTGTTTTAATGATTCCTTAACTCTGCTTTAATTATGATTATTCTTTTGTTGCCCCACAATGGGGGATTGTTCTCAGTGGCATGGGCATTGGTGCCAAGAGAGGGAACAAAAAGTGTGCCCCTCCCCTCCATTACCCCATTCCAGCACCCCTACTTCACCAACCCCTCCGTGGGCCCTTTCGTGACTCCCCCCCCCCCGCTGACCTGAATTCCGCTGGAGCGGGTGCCAAGGGGATTGTGGGTGGTTTAGGGTTTGGAGAGAGCGCTTGGGAAAGTGGGGGGAATGCTGACCACCATAACACTTCCCTGGCCTGTACTAGCCCCCAGCACACCCCCGCCACCCCTCCATACAAACACTAATCTTGGACTTCCGTCGTTGAGATGGTGGTTATCTAAATCAGACGACAGGATGCCTTTCAAAAGAAGCACACTTGAAATCTTGAAAACATTTAGAGTGCAGTGAGATTCCTCTAAAACAGAAATATTGACCAATACACAGGTACAGTACAAAGTTGGGTCTGACGCAAATAATCTACATTTACATTTACATTTAAGTCATTTAGCAGACGCTCTTATCCAGAGCGACTTACAAATTGGTGCGTTCACCTTATGACATCTACATGAGGAAAACGTATCAATTTTGTCCATCTTGTACAGTTTGATCTGAAAGAGTTTGTTGGAACTCCATAAACAGATTCATTTAGCTAGCTATCTCAGTTTTTGTACCGGACATGACAGACTAACATTGATCTCTTAGTTTGGCTTTGGCCGTTATCAGCTATCCTACAAACTGTAAATAGGAAAGCACGTTGGACTGAATTCAAGGGGCAGCCTTTCAATTTGACTAAACATTACTCTCATGTTCAGCTAAGGCAGACTACCATAAAATACACTGAGTGTATAAACATTAATAAGAACACCTGCTCTTTCCATGACATAGACTGACCAGGTGAATCCAGGTGAAAGCTATGATCCCTTACTGATGACACTTGTTAAATCCACTTCAATCAGTGTAGATGAAGGGGAGGAGACAGGTTAAAGAAGGTATTTTAAGCCTTGATGCAATTGCATGGATTGTGTTAGTGTGCCATTCAGAGGGTGAATGGGCAAGACAAAAGATACAAGTGCCTTTGAACGGGTATGGTAGTAGGTTCCAGACGGATCCATTTTGTGTCTGCAACGCTGCCGAGCTTTTCACGCTCAACCGTTTCCAGTGTGTATCAAGCATGGTTCACCACCCAAAGGACATCCAGCCAACTTGACACAACCGCAGTAAGCATTGGAGTCAACATAGGTCAGCATCGCTGTGGAATGCTTGTGGAGTCCATGCCTCGACAAATTGAGGCTGTTCTGAGGGTGGGGGGGTGGGGGGGGGCGCACTCGGTGTACATGCCCAAGGAAAACGTGTGTATTTTTCTGTCGAAGTGAAGGAAATACACCATGTCCATGTGACAGCTGTCCACCTGTGTACTTTGCCCCTCTCCTGAGCACCAAACCAGGGAAGATAAAACCCAAATAGCTTGTTAATGGGATAGATCACGTTATCAGAATATATTTAGAGTTGTGAGCTGTAATGCCATTCATCTTTCCTAGAAGCACAGTTTATAACAATCTAGCAAACACTTGAAAGCAAGCCTAAGGAAATTGATTATTCAAGACAGCCTCCAACTGCCGAGAGAAGGCGAGGAAAAGCAAACAGCAAACAGTCATGAAAACACACTCAGGACTATATTATTTTCCCTTGCAACTGCAACTAACTACACTGCACAGGGACCCAAAGGTTATTCTAAATTAGAGAAAAATGTTTTCGCTTTGACCAGCGGAGCTCTATGGGCATGCAGGCAGGCGGGTAGGCAGGCGGGTAGGCAGGCGGGTAGGCAGGCTGGTGAATGCCTGTGTGTCTGTTCTGGTGCAGTCAAACAGAAAGGAAGGGAGCAAGGAAGGAGGCTTTTGTTTGTCCTATCCATGGGAATAGGCTCTCATTCTCTCTCAGCTCACTGACGACTGAAACACTGGAGTTACAGGGAGGACTACAGTGGCGGAGAGAGGAAGTATCATGTGTCATATGAAGCAGATAGGAATACAGATGTAGGATCTTAATTTGAGCCAGTTTGCTTCTGAAGGAAAATAATCCTGCAGCAACAGGAAATGTGAATTATTATGTGGATTATAATTAATGTACATTTGTGTAGGGGGTGATACATTTTTCGTAAAGGGAAAATCAAGTCTGAAATGTCAAATTTCAGAACCTTTTTAAATCTCAAATACACTACACGTTTTACATTTCCTGCATTGGAAATGTATCTTGCAACAGGGTGGACCAAATTAAGATCCTACATCTGTAGTAGCATAGAGTTCTAGAGATAAGGATAAGTAAAGTGGTAGTGAAGGAAAAAGTAAGAGAGAGTAAAAGGGAGGGAGAAAAAGGAAAAAGCAATTGATTGATGAAATTGAAGGACCAGGGGAAAGAGTGAGAAAGACAGGGAAGCAGATGAGAAGAGAGGGAGCGAGAGGAGCATAAACAGATGGGGAGATGAAGCAAAAAGACAGGAGACAAGAAACAGGTGAGAGTAGAGGAAAAGACAGACCAATAGACAGGGGCTAGAAAAGGGAGAGACAGAGAGTAAGGCAGGGGAGAGGATTGGAAGAAACAGAGAAATAGACAAGGGATAGTAGAGGGAGAGACGGATAGAAGAGGGTTGTGAACAGTTTGAGAAGGATCTGGATGGTACTTTGGCAGCTTCTGTATGTTCCCAGGGGGATTACTCAAGTGCTAGATGCTACAGAATGGCAGCGAGCCCACAGTGAAGCCCTATGAATGGAGCCACACAAAGACACGCACGCATGCACACACATGCACACACACACACACACACACACACACACACACACACACACACACACACACACACACACACACTCTCTCTCATCTTCGCTTTCCGTCCTTCGCTCCTCTGACCCTATATTCTGCATATTTAACTGTCTCTTTTTTTAAATTCTTCCCTGCCCTCTACACCCTCTATCTCTTTTTCTCTGTCTCTCTCATCTCCCTTTCTTCCTCAGTAGCAGTCTCCTCCAGTGCTAGCTGGGTCTCAGAGATGCAGCAGATAGAGGTTGACTACCCCTAGCCTGGGTGCCTGGTGACAAGTAACAGATGCCTGACGTCCAGGAGGCTGGCACTGCCCTGTGACCCCCTCATAGGCTCAGTCTCTCATCCTCTCAGCAGCACACAGTGCCCCACTGTCTATCTACCCACCACCATTACCACTACTATTACCCCTCTACCCATTTCTCTCCTCCAAAGAAAAGACCTGATAGATCACTCTCTGTTCCCTCTCTCCCGGCCTTTCTCTCACTCTCTTTCTCTCTCTCAAATGAAAAGTTCTCTCCTCCGCTGCCGGAAAATGAAAGTGTTTCACTTCCCTCCATTCTAACTGAACTCCATTCTCCAGTGAGGATTGTGTTACACTGTAAAGCATCTGGATGACAATATAGAGCAAGGTGTCAGAACAAATCATATTTCAGAACAATGAGCTGTGAGGATCATTTCTCACTCTCAAGCCCTCACACGCATTCATGCACACACACAAACACACACACACTCAAAACGTGAGTAATTTTTGCCGTGCAATCAAGCCTGGCTGTTATTATAATATATGAAATACTCTTTGTGGTCTACCCCATGTGGATAACCTATTATTGTTGTAAATGTTTACTAGTCTTTCTAGTACAACATCTGCACCAGCGTGAAGGCAGTTTCAATTATTTGATTTGTTTCATGTTTATTTTTGAACTCCAATCCACCATCTGGCCCTTTCCAATTCTATCAGCCAGTAATATTGCAGTGGAATTCCTCCACCCCTACATCCACACCATCACATGGGAAGACACACTTTTTCAATTAGGGTGGAAAAGCTTTGCAAATAGTCATTGGATGCCTGTTATATTAGATATGTATGTTATTTTTACACAGATGTAGGATCCTCATTTAGTCACCCTGTTGCATGAGATCTTTCTTGTAATGCAGGACATTTACACTTTTAGTGTATTTGAGGTTTAAAAAAGCTTCAGAAGTTTTTAATTTCCACTTTGAAATGTCAGATTTGATTTTCCCTGTATAAATCCTTACAAAACATTTCATATAATAACTCACATTTCCTGTTGTAGAAAACTGGCTCAAATTAAGATCCTACAGGTGTACATTAGATGCACTACATGACCAAAAGTATGTGGACATCTGCTCGTCGAACATCTCATTATGGGCATTAATATAGAGTTGGTCCCCCCCCCCTTGCTGCTATAACAGCCTCCACACTTCCTGGAAGGCTTTCCCCTAGATGTTGGAACATTTCTGCGGGGACTTGTTCCCATTCAGCCACAAGAGCATTCGGGAGGTTGGGCACTGATGTAGGGCGATTAGGCCTGGCTCACAGTCTGCGTTCCAATTCATACTAAAGGTGTTCGATGGGGAAGAGGTCAGGGCTCTGTGCAGGCCAGTCACAGATCTCGACAAACCATTTCTGTATGGACCTTACTTTGTGCACAGGGCATTGTCATGCTGAGACAGGAAGGGCCTTCCCCAAACTGTTGCCACACAGTTGGAAGCACATAATTGTCTAGAATGACATTGTATGCTGTAGCGTTAAGATTTCCCTTCACTGGAACTAAAGGGACCTAGCTCTAACCATGAAAAACAACCCCTGACCATTATTCCTCCTCCACTAAACTTTACAGTTGGCACTATGCATTGGGGCAGGTAGTGTTCTCCTGGCATCCGCCAAACCCAGATTTGTCTGTCGGACTGCCAGATGGTGAAGTGTGATTCATCACTCCAGAAAATGCGTTTCCACTGCTCCGGAGTCCAATGGCGGCGAGCTTTACACACCTCCAGCTGACGGCTGGCATTGCGCATGGTGATCTTAGGCTTGTGTTAGCCAGCTCGGCCATGGAAACCCATTTCATGAAGCTCTTGGCGAACAGTTCTTGTGCATACGTTGCTTCCAGAGGCAGTTTGGAACAGAGGGTTTTTACATGCTACATGCTCAGCGGTCCTGTTCAGTAAACTTGTGTGTCCTACCACTGATCCGTTGTTGCTTCTAGACGTTTCCGCTTCACAATAGCAGCACTTACAGTTGACCAGGGCAGCTCTAGCAGGGCAGACAAACTAACTTGTTGGAAAGGTGGCATCCTATGACGGTGTCACGTTGACAGTCACTGAGCTCTTCAGTAAGGCCATTCCACTGACAATGTTTGTCTATAGAGATTGAATGGCTGTGTGCTTGATTTTATACACCTGTCAGCAACCAGTGTGGCTGAAATAGCCGAATGCACTAATTTGTGTGTCCACATACTTTTGTACATATAGGTTATCTATCAATTAGGGCAATCAAAGCATATAAGATTGTATGTTTTGTTTATTTTGAGCAGTTACTCGCTATTCTGGCCACACACATACAGTACATATACAGACCTTGTACCTTGAGTGACATGTACCATAATTAAACTAACATGTCTTCCCAGATGTTTCAGATAATAGATTCTGATAAATATGGCTTTAGACATATGTAGATCAGCACCCCTCCAGGGTTGAACTTTGTGTCTAGTGTGTGTGTGTGTCTGTGCGTGACTCTAGCAACCTGGCTTGGGGTCGATGTTGGTCAAGCTGTTCTACTGCACTGGAGTCCCCAATAAAGACAATACTAAACAACAAGGATATAAGACATGGATTTTGGAATTCCATCAAATCTATTTCCCATGATGACAATAATGTGAGTCTCTTCTTTAGTCATTCTCACAGAAACACATTCATGTAGATTATTGTAAATGGCTGTTGACAAACCAATCCCTGTCCAAGTACACACATGAAATGGCATATTGTGCACTTGAGCAGACAGTACATTAAGCTCTCCCCGAATGTCTGCTGTGTATTCATTCATGTAAGGTAGCAGCCAGCGAGTGCTGTAGTATAGGAGAGCAGCCTCCGGGCTCAGGACAGAACATATTAGTTGCATGGACACTTTCTACTTTACCACTCCAAATTCTCCTTCCAATTACACAAGGCCACATTTCACCAGATCCTGGCCTGAGGACATTTATCACATACAACTCCAGACACCCACAGTCCTTACAGACTGACTCCCACTGGAGGATGAAATATTCATTAATAGTCTTCTTATCAAAGCCCCTGTAGTCCTGACAGACACACCCCCTCTGCTGGTTTTGACGATCACCACCATCAATCAAGCAGCGATTGACGTTACATCTGGAAACATGTCCTCTGGTTTTGATCAAATGACAGGCTGTGAAAATAATGTGAATGCAATCAAGTGCCAAGACAGTGTGTTTCCATGGTGACGATAGTGTGTGTGTTTGTGTGTGCGTGCGTGCGTGCGTGCGTAATTGACGGAAGTGGGGGCAGGGGAGTATGGGGTGTGAAGTAATTGGTTTAAGGAAGGGGTGGTGAATATATACCACTTCCAACTTCACAAAATGTATACATTTGGCAAATTGCACAAAAGGAAAATGAACATGTTATGCCCACTAAATATTAGGGTAAACATTCATGAAGTGTATAGGTCAAGACAAAAAGTGACTTTACCTTTACATATATTGACAGGGTCAGCTACATAATGAGCAATCTAACATCATCAGTGAAATAACAAGGCATATGCCTTAACTTATATTATCAATTACACTATATATACAAAAGTATGTGGACACCTCTTCAAATTTGTGGATTCGGATATTTCAGCCACACCCATTGCTGACAGGTGTATAAAATCGAGCACACAGCCATGCAATCTCCATAGACAAACATTGGCAGTAGAAGAGCTCAGTGACTTTCAACGTGACATTGTCATTTGATGTCACCTTTCCAACAAGTCAGTTCATCAAATTTCTGCCCCGGTCAACTCTAAGTGCTGTTATTGTCAAGTGGAAAAATCTAGGAGCAACAACCACTCAGCTGCGAAGTGGTAGGCCACACACGCTCACAGAACGGGACTGCCGAGTGCTAAAGCGTGTAGTGTGTAAAAATGATCTGTCCTCGGTTGCAATACTCACTACTGAGTTTCAAACTGCCTCTGGAAGCAACTTCAGCACAATAACTGTTTATTTAACCTTTATTTAACTAGGCAAATCAGTTAAGAACCGATTCTTATTTACCATGATGGCCTACCCCAGCCAAACCCTAACGATACTGGGCCAATTGTGCACCGCCCTATGGGTCTCCCAATCACAGCCAGTTGTGAAACAGCCTGGAATTGAACCAGGGTCTGTAGTGACACCTCTAGCACTGAAATGCAGTGCCTTAGACCGCTGCGCCACTCGGGAGCCCCTAAAATTACAGCTGCACACAAGCCTAAGATCCCTGTGCGCAATGCCAAGCATCGGCTGGAGTGGTGGAAAGTAGCTTTCCACCACTCCAGCCGATGCTTGGCATTGCGCACAGGGATCTTAGGCTTGTGTGCAGCTGTAATTTTAGGGGCTCCCGAGTGGCGCAGCGGTCTAAGGCACTGCATTCTAGACGATTCTGTGCTTCCAACTTTGTGGCAAAAGTTTGGGAAAGGCCCTGTCCTGTTTTAGCATGAGACTGCCCCTGTGCACAAAGTAAGGTCCATACAGAAAGGTCCATATAGTTTGTGGAGATCGGTGTGGAAGAACTTGACTGGCCTGCACAGGTCCCTGACCTCAACCCCATCAAACACCTTTGGTCTGAATTAGAATGCCGACCGTGAGCCAGTCCTAATTGCCCAAAATCAGTGCCCGGCCTCACTGATGGGAGCAAGGCCCCTCAGCAATGTTCCAACATCAAGTGGAAAGCCTTCCCAGAAGAGTGGAGGCTGTTATAGCAGCAAAGGGGGAACCAACTCCATATTAATGCCCATGATTTTGGAATGAGATGTTCGATGAGCATATACTGTAGTTGATATATATTTTTGCTTGATTAAGTATGGTAAGTACTGATAAGGGTCCTTATCAAATGTAGATTATCAGTTAAATACAAACCGTGAATTTAGATATCTGGAGAATATCTCCAAAACAAATATTTTAAACTCTCCTAGAGGAAGTTGACAATAGTGAAAACAGTGAACATTTAACTGAAATGATGGTTTGATGAGCATGCACCTGTCTAAAATAAAAACAGACCTGGGACTAGAAAAATGACTTCATCGCTCACAACAAACCACTTTGATAACACGACACCACAAGATAACTATGTTACCGAACACGTTTCTTTTTACGATTTACGCAACGGATATGGATGGCTGTGTTGTAAACTATTGATAAGATACTGAATGAACAATAGAAGAGCTAACACCTAAAACACTAAAACAACAATGATCTCTCTTCATCGTAGTCCTCTCTGGCTTGCGTTGAGAAGACCTGGCAGGATACCTAGAGTCACGCGTGTGGGAATGCCTTGCGGCAAAGCAGATATGATGCAGCTCGCGAAAGATGTGCGCTTTGGCACACAGGCACGTAGCCGTTTGGTAGAGAAATTATATTAACGGGATTAGAAGCCCAGATGCAAGATATATCGGTATTTAATTACCACACATTGTCTGTTTGCAAACATTGCCTCCTCAGTAGCAGACTAGATACGTGTTTTATGACAGAAGTACACCTTGAATCTCACCTTTGGGGGAACGTGGGGTAACCAGCTCCCCCTAAAACCAATGTCCAGTTACTGACACAAGCAAAGTTTGGTAAAAATGTGGTATGTGGATGATGGTCATGCATAGGCAAACAAACTACGAAGGGAAATAAGTGGCTAAAGTTTTTGTTCTAATGTTGTTTTTGGAAAAGGGATGTGTTTCCCAAGTACCGGGGTAATGATTTGAACAATGCTAATTTAAATACTATTGACTTGCACTCACCTTAAATTTGTACTGCTTTATTAAAAATTTTATTAAATGTTTATCGCTAAACAAGTGGGTTCTTTACCTTTAGGCTCCCCTAATGGTATATACTGTATATATATAACATTTATAGATCTAATTTAATTAGATTATACATATAACTTTTTCCTTAGAATTGTTTTGTTAGTGACTTAAATGTAGATGAGACAGAACATTTTCAGTTGTGCAAGAGCAGTGGCTGCAGGGAAAGTGTTCAAATGTAGTTTTGTGACATAATGTGGTTTTTGTCACAATTACAGGTGTGGGGCGGGCTTTGTTACCCTACTGTTCCTTTTTTAGTTGCAGGTCAACAATTTATGATATAAAACAATATGAAGACAATGTAGCAATTGTGAAGTGTTTTTTGGAGTCTATAGGGAGTGCAGATTGCTGTGCTGCCTAAAATTGTGTCCACGTGCACCTGTTTTGCCCATGCCGGTAATGTGAAGCGCAGCCTATTGTTTTCAGGAGGAGCGAGCTCCAACACTTTGATCCTAACCATGCTCTTATAATTGCAGTATATGAACATTTTGACCTTTTGATAGCTAACCACATTGCGACTTTACTTTAAGTTGGTGTAAAGAAGCATGGATAATAATATTAATAATGATGATAGTGACAATAATTGTAAAAATGATAACAATTAGAATTAGAATAATTAGGTAGCCTATAGAATGAATGACCGTGTGCTGATCATCATGATTATAATTTATCATGTAATATTGGCCTACTGCAATAATTATTCTTATTTTTATTATTATTATCCTCCCCTCTTTTGCCAAAAGCATATGTCCTGTAAACATGTAATGTGCATACATAATAATAATTGCCTCTCACCTTTGTATTCAATCTTAGAGTTATTGGAAAATAAGTTTCAGTCTCTCTTCTTCTCCCTTCTCCGAGTCTTGTGCATCCGCTTCAGAGATGTTCGACTGCTGAAATGCAAGCCTTCAGTGCGTCCAGGGCATGAGCGAGAGCAGCACCAGAAATCAAACAGACAGATTTCTATCACAGTAATCCGAGGAGCTCTGTGCTCAACAATCCCACTGAATGAGCTCTGCCTTACTTTGCTCCTTTTGCTCCTTTGCGCTTTCACTTCCCCCACCTCCCCTCCTCCTGTTCACCCCTTTTCTTCTCTGAATGCCGATCCTCGTTGGTTGACGGTACAATCTTGATGCCCCCACCCATCTTTATTAATGTTTAAACACTTTTACCTTCTTGAAACACATGCTTTTGCTCCTCTGTGTCTGTGTGTATCTCTCTGTGTGTGTGTGTGTGTGTTTGTTCTAGGGGTGTCAGTATGAGGTCAGGTTAACGTTGTCAGGTTAACAACAAGTTCACTATTCTCTATTGCAAGCACTAATGGCTATATTGGGGGTATGGAATGAACTGGCAGTTGCACTCTAAAAAATGCTGGGTTGTTTGGTTGACTCAACTACTGAGTTGCAGGCGTTGGGTCACTTAGTTAATTTGTTTTCTTTAGAAACAGCTGGGTTATTGATACTGGGTTATTAGTGCTGGGTTATTGGTGCTGGGTTATTGAGATATGACCCAGCCGTTCAGATCAGAAGACTGGAGGTGTAGTTTAGTAGGGGCGTGGCTTTCAGATAGTTATTTCTGGCCACCCATGAGATTAAATGTCATTCCTGTTTATTTACATTTTTGTACCTTCAATGATGATTACAGAAGTATATGAGTTTCCTAAAAACCCTGTGTAAATCCCATTGTTGGGATACAATAAGTTGGTATACCTTATTAGGCAATAAGGCGGTGTACATTATTATACATTATTATAATATGTATTTGGGGGGTTAATTCGACTGAGCGTTCAAATTCAGCTGGTCACCAATTTCAGTCGGTCACATTGGTGGCTTTATCGGGACTCGGTCAGTTAATGTATTAGCAGCTGCGGTCATTGTGGAGCGATGGAGAAGGTCGAAGGTGACTGCCGTGTAGCAGAGGTGGTTGGATGAACCACATGCGATGTGTAACCTTGCCTGAAACCTGATGACTCGTGTTAGCTTACCTTGTTACTGCCTGAAAGCTTTAGCTCAGTGGATTCACTGTGTCACACTTGTCATTATCATAGCCATATAGTATGGCTAGTAACCGAAAGGTTGCAAGATTGAATCCCTGAGCTGACAAGGTAAAAATCTGCCGTTCTGTCCCTGAACAAGGCAGTTAACCCACTGATCCTAGGCCGTCTTTGAAAATAAGAATTTGTTTTCGTAACTGACAAAATAAATAAATAAATAGTATGACAGTTTGGTGGTTCCTCACACAGACATACAGTACTGATTCCTGACAGGTGGATTTCATTGGTACTTTACCATGTGGATTCAATTACAGTAGTAGCACAACAACATCCACATGGTCTATTGCGACATTGTTCTGGCACATCCTCCGTCTCTGACCCATGACCATAGAGGAAAACATAAGTGCAGGAACCACAACATATTTACCAGACACACACAATGTGGCCTCATGTAGATTATGTGATAACTCATAGGTCCTACAAGGACTCTGGGGAGACAGTGATGTTTGGTGGTAATGAATATGGACAGAAAGAAGGAAAGGGTGGATGACAGTGGGATAGGCACAGACATGTTGAGTGCAGAAGAAACTTTATCAAAGTCGTTTTAGCTATGTGGAGTATGATGAAGGAAACATGATCAATTGATGTGAGAGTGAGTGCTAGGGGCCCAATGGGGTGTTTGATCGCCCCTAGGTTATAGGTTGGCAGGTAGCCTAGAGGTTAGAGCGTTGGGCCAGTAACCGAAAGGTCATAGCTGGCAGAAAATAGTAAAAATAAAGAAAAACCCTTGAATAACTAGGTGTGTCCAAACTTTTGACTGGTACTGCATGTTTCGTGCCATTCCATTCGCGCCGTTCCAGCATTATTACAAGCCATCCTCCCCCCAGCAGCCTCCTGTGGCCTACTGATTATTTCTCACTATCTACTTGTGAGCTACTCATTGACAGCCTGCCAGCTACGGAGCATGCAGTTTTCTGCTAAGGTGCATCCTTTGGTAGGCTGTAGTCTGCACTACAGCAAAGGGTAATCAGACCCGTGCTTATCATGGTTCTTAAAGACAAAAGACAATTTTCTTTTACAGGTGCCTTTTCATTTTAAACACCAGTGGTACAACTAGTGCATTCTGACTGCAAGGAACAATAACAGCAGCGCGCAGGAGCCAAGCAAAACCATTCATCTTGATGCAATCTGTTAATTATTATATCATCAATAAAATGGACATATATATTTGAATACAGACTAGCTCAAAACATTACTAACCATTGAAAATGACAGATGACCCAACAGATCATGATCATTTTCTGGTAAAAAGTGGGGGGTGCAAAAACATATGTTTGCTCCCCTATTTTGAAAGGGGGGATGCAGCTGCTCCGTTTTCTCATTGCTCAGGTGCCTATGGACTAAAGGACATGTGCTAAATACACCTGGACAGCAGCCAAAATGGCATACTACAGCGTACCATAAACACGCTTGTGCTATAAGAAGTTTTATGGTCTAACAGTCTACACATGGCTTCAATGGTGCACGTGGAAATACAGTTAGAATATATTATCCTTGCCTAGCATGAAAAGACAGTTATCATAATTAGGTGTGTATTAATTGGACATGAGATTTTTGCATATCCCACTCTCCCTGAGATACCCTTGGAGAATGGGGTCACATTAAGGATCTGCCATTATCAACCACAACCCAGGAGCAATTAGGGTTAACAGCCTTGCTCAAGGGCACATTGACAGATTTTTTTTCTGACAGAGCTTGAGAGGATCTGCAGAGAAGAATGGGAGAAACTCCCCAAATACAGGTGCAGCGTGGTATGCTTACATTCTTATTTATTTAAAGAATGAACACTGAACAAACTAACAAAATAACAAAACGAACCATGAAGCTATACATAGACAAGATCCCACAAACACCAAAGGGAAATGGCTACCTAAATATGATCCCCCAATTAGAGACAACGATAAACGCTGCCTCTGATTGGCAACCATATCAGGCCACCATAGACATACAAATCACCTAGACCTACAAAAACCTAACCAGGTCAGGGCTTGACAGTACCCCCCCCCCCCCCCCCCCAAAGGTGCGGACTTCCGGCCACAAACCTGAACCTATAAGGGAGGGTACGGGTGGGCATCTACACTCAGTGGCGGCTCCGGTTCTGGATGCAGCCCCCCCTCTTTACGCTGATCCCTCCGCCTTTGTAGAACCGAACCATCGCCGGAGGCTCTGGACTGGGAACCGTCGCTGGAGACCCCGGACTGGGGACCGTCGCTGGAGGTTCCGGACTGTGGACTGCCGTTGGAGGTTCCGGACTGGGAACTGTCGCCGGAAGCTCTGGATTTTGGAGGCGCACTGGATGCCTTATGCGTGGTACCGGTACTGGTGGTACCGGGCTGATGACATGCACCTCAGGGCGAGTGCGAGGAGCAGGAACAGGACGTACTGGCCTGTGGAGGCGCACTAGAGGCCTGATGCGTAGGACCAGTACTGGTGGTGCCGAGCTGATGAAACGCACCTCAGGGCGAGTGCGGAGAGGAGGCACAGGACGTACTGGACGGTGGAGGCGCACTGGAGGTCTGATGCGTGGGACCGGTACAGGTGGTACCGGGCTGATGACGCGCACCTCAGGGCGAGTGCGGAGAGGAGGCACAGGATGTACTGGACTGTGGAGACGCACTGGAGGTCTGGAGCGTAGAGCTGGCACAACCCGTCCTGGCTGGATGTTTATTTTCGCCCTGCAAATGCGGGGCGCTGGCACAGGACGCACTGGGCTGTGCAGATGCACCGGAGACACAGTGCATAGAACCGGCGTAGGATATCCGGGTCCAAGGAGGTGTACTGGAGACCAGGAGCCCTGAGCCGGCACCATCCTTCCTGGCTGGATGCCCATTCTAGCCCGGCCAATGCGGGGAGCTGGAATAGAGCGCACTGGGCTATGAATGCACACTGGAGACACCTTGCCCATCAATGCATAACCTCTCAATGCTAGCACTTCTCTCCGGAATCTTGCGTCGAGCTGCTCACTTGACTCCCTGACTGGCTCTGGTTCAGCCCTCAGCTCCGCCGACCACTCCGTGTGCCGACCCCAAAACTTTTTGGGGGCTGAATCTCGTGCTTGTCTCGTTGGTACAACTCCTCGTAATATCGCTGTTCTGCTTTCGCTGCCTCTATCTCCTCCTTAGGACAGCGATACTCCCCAGCCTGCGTCCAGGGTCCTGCTCCATCCAGAATCTCCTCCCAGGTCCATTCCTCCTGAACACGCTGCTTGGTCCTTTGTTGGTGGGATCTTCTGTCACATTCGTTATAAGGATCGGACCAAGGCGCAGCGTTGTATGTGTACATTCTTATTTATTTAAAGAATGAACACTGAACAAACAAAATAACAAAACGAAACGTGAAGCTATACAAACAAGTGCTGACAGGCAACTACACATAGACAAGATCCCACAAACACCAAAGGGAAATGGCTAACTAAATATGATCCCCAATCAGAGACAACGATAAACAGCTGCATCTGATTGGGAACCATATCAGGCCACCAGAGACATACAAATCACTTAGACCTAGACATTCAAAAAACCCTAGACAATACAAAAACTAGCGTACCCACCCTAGTCACACCCTGACCTAACCAAAATATAAAGAAAACAGAGATATCTCAGGTCAGGGCGTGACAAATCAATGTTAGAATAAGGCTGTAACATAACCAAATGTGGAAAAAAGTTGAGGGGTCTGAATACTTTCTAAAATCACTGTATTTGCAGTAAAATCACTGTATTTGCAACTGAATTCAAACTGCACTTGCACATCTGAACTTACTTTGTTGCAGGTGCAATGTATCCCTGTTCTTTATTAAGCTTTATGTACTGGCCTCAAGGCTGTTGTCAGAGCTTTTGTGGGTATTTTTAATTTGTGCCCTTATGTAGACATTGCTCCACCCACAATCAAGGAAAAAGGAACATGTTACCAACTATAACAATGTGCATTTCATAAATATTCGAATAAAGTGTGTATATAAAACGTATCAAACACGTTTGTAAAACCACAATGAGGACTTCACCCTATCAAATCATTTGGTATAGAGTAGGCTGAAATGATTAATGACAAGACATTAGTTCATGTCCACATTTAGAACAGTACATGCATGGGCATCATCATTAAGACCTTTTGGGAATAATGCCTGGAGGGTGAAAATCCCAAAATAATCTCTTTTGCTCAGTGTACTATTTATATCACCTCCCCTGTCTGATATCTTAACTTTCTCTATGCCACAAAATCTAAAGGTAGAAATGCCATGTTTTAGGTCATTAAAATCCACTGCGACATGACAATCCCTGTCATTTCTCCTAATTTAACTTTTGTGTTCACTATTTCTCTGTTTGAGAGAACGAGAGGTTTTTCCTTTATAACACAGCCCACATGAACATTTAATCATGTCGATAACATGGTTGGACGTAATACTGCCATTTATTTGGAACCGTTTTCCTGTATGTGGGTGGCAGAAATATTCACACTTCATATTGTTGCACTATGCCTCTGCATTTATAGCTACAGTTCGGAAGAGGGCATACATTTTATTTTGTGGCTGGCGGTTAGCTTGGGCCAATTGCGACCTCTCCTATATACTGTAAATTGTGGGTTCTTAAATTTAGCTGGCAAAGCTGCATCAGCTGATAAAACACGCCCGTGATTCTTGACAGCATCTCCCTCCCACTTTGCTCGAGTTCAAAATATATGTGGTGTTGAACATTACTGAGTATTCTTTAGCTCTAGTGGGTATATTTTGTATGAGTTCATCTCGTGTTTTCCCTAGTGCCATATTAAGAGCTTCATCCAGCATTTTGTACGGTAGCCTCTTATTAGAAACCTATTGCGCATCTCCACTGCTTTTTCTAGATAGACCTCTGTCGAGTGGCATAAATGGCGCAGCCTGAAAAACTGGCTTCTTTGAAGTCATCTTTTAATGGCTCTGGGTGAAAGCTGTCCCCCTGTAATATAGTATTTCTCTCCGTTTCTTTTCGGTATAGAGTTTGGGTTCCATTTGATTTCTCAATCCACATAGCGAGGTAGTGAACACGCTTAGTGTCACATTAAGCAGTGAATTTGAGACTAGGGTCAATGTCATTGAGTAATGTAATAAAGTCTGACAGCTCTTCTACCATTCTTCCCCATATGGAAACAATGTGGTCAATATCAATACCACTTCAGGATTTTATTCAAGAATGGATTTCCATTTTCATTGTTAACCAAACGTTCTTCAAATAGACCCACATAAAGGTTAGCATAGCTCGGAGCGAATGTGGAGCCCATCAATGTTCCATTAGTTTGGAGGTAGTATTCATCATCAAACCTGAAATAGTTCAAAGTGAAAACATATTCAGCCAGCTCGAGAATAAAGTTTGTTGGTGGATATTCATTGGCATTTCCGTCTCTAAGCTAGTTGAGCTACGGCTGGTACATATTTTGTCCCAAGCCATTGTGTTTATCAGGAGTCGACTGTTTCACTCTTTCATGCGCAAGTGCTTTATGGGTGAGGTAGGTGGACTGTTCCTTGTGCTGCTTTTACTAATGTATAATACTTGTTGAATATCCTATATGTTTAATGTACTGTATGTATAAGGGGAGGGGTGTTAAAGGCTACACAGCTATATACACTGAGTATACCAAACATTGGGGACATCTTTCTGATATTGAGTTGGATCTTGCCAATTCACCCTCTGAATGGCACACACACACACAATCCATGTCTCAATTGCCTGAATGCTTAAAACTCCTTTAGCCTGTCTGCTCCCCTTCATCTACACTGATTGAAGTGGATTTAACAAGTGACATCAATAAGGCATCATAGCTTTCACCTGCATTCACCTGGTCAGTCTATGTCATAGAAAGAGCTCTTTATGTATTGTATACTCAGTGTAGATGACTCTGTAATGAAAGGAAAAGTAACCTTAGCCTTAATGGGCTTTGGCCTGTGGGCTTTGGCCTGTGGCCTCCGAGGGGCAATCACGGAAGTAGGTTAGAGAGTAATAAAGGCATCGTTTCCCGGGGAATGCCTCTGGTAGTGGTTAGGGAAGGAAGATATAGATATTGTGTTGTGAGGTGGGTGTAGCACAAGACTGAACCATAAGCTTAAGCCTCATCTTTGAATGGGTGATTTAAATCCAATAACAACATCAGGAGTACAGAGTGTATTACTGTTAACCAGTAGAAGGGTAGGCTCTAGTCTACCTCTGGTTTGTTGCTGTGTTTATATTCAAGGTATACAGGGCCTCTCTCGCTCTCTCTATCCCTCTCTGTGAGCAGCAGTTACCTGCTCCAGAATTCCATACATGGTTTCTGCTGTGGTGGAAGCCAAATAAACTAAGGTATCTATTCAATCTGTAAAGCTGAAGCGTTAGAGATTCTGCGATAAAAATATGAAGGTAATTTCCCATTGAGCCGACAAACGCAGCATTTACCGTGAATGCAGCCTCTGCTGAACTGGGAACATTGCCTTTAAATTTCTATCACGATTTAAAGCTGACCTTCTGGGATTTGACTTGAATAGAGCCCTAAGTTACATTGTTGCCTCTGCCTGGGAACCTCCATCAGAGGCCTGCATATGGATGATGGTGAAATCACATCCTGGGCTTAAAACGCACAACAAAACGTGTGTGTGCGTGTGTGTGCAGTAATATGTGAATATACAGTACTTATGCTTGTGTGTGCAAATATATTTGTCTGTGCATGTACAGTATTTGACTGAATAATATACTGCGTACAGTATGTGTTCTGTTTGGTACCTAAAGTCCCTCATTGCCAAGCAGAGGGTGAAGGTGAAGATGGAGAGGGGAGGGAGGGGTAGCAGGCAGGGGGAGTAGATCCGGAGCTAGGGTGGTGGTGGTTGAGTGTGTGTGTGTGTGTGTGTCGTGTGGTAGATATAGCGAGGGGAGGTAAACACATCACAGAACACCTGAGAAGAGATTAAATGTAAATGCATGGTCTCCATGGACACAGCAAAACCCTGAGAACATCACAAGACTACTGCCACAGCTCTCCTGTGTTGTCAGGAAAGAGAGCCATCTCTTTGTTGTGTAATTCCCTGTCCCTGGAGCGCCAATGACTGTGTTGCATGTTTGTATGTGTTGTGTGTGTGTGTGTGTGTGTGTTACGTGTGCACGTACACTCTTAAAAATAAAGGTTCAAATTAGAACCAAATAAGGTTCTTGATAGCAATGCCGTAGGGGAACCATTTTAGGGTCTCTGAAGAACCATAAATGGGATGGTTCTTACAAAAATCCCAAACTAGATCTTTTTCGGCCCTCCAGGACCGGAATTGAATAGCCATGCTGTAGGGTTTTAAGCCTTATTTGCATATTTCCCAGTACAGTTTGAGCTAGACTTAGAGTTACCAGTACCATCCATGACTGTTCACTGGTAACTGTCATGCCCTGATCTGTTTCACCTGTCCTTGTGCTTGTCTCAACCCCCTCCAGGTGTCACCCATCTTCTCCATTATCACCTGTGTACTTATACCTGTGTTTTCTGTTTGTCTGTTGCCAGTTAGTCTTGTTTCTCAAGTTTACCAGCGTTCGTCCTGTCTGCTTCTGTCTTTTCCCTGCCTCTCTTTTTGTCATCCTCCTGCTTCTTTACCCTTGCCTGCCCTGACCTTGTACCCGCCCTCCTGACCACTCTGCCTGACCCCGAGCCTGCCTGCCATCCTGTACCTTTGTCCCACCTCTGGATTATTGACCTCTGCCTGACCCCGAGCCTGCCTGCCATCCTGTACCTTTGTCCCACCTCTGGATTATTGACCTCTGCCTGACCCTGAGCCTGCCTGCCATCCTGTACCATTGTCCCACCTCTGGATTATTGACCTCTGCCTGACCCTGAGCCTGCCTGCTGTCCTGTACCATTGTCCCACCTCTGGATTATTGACCTCTGCCTGCCATCCTGTACCATTGTCCAACCTCTGGGTTATTGACCTCTGCCTTACCCTTGAGCCTGCCTGCCATCCTGTACCTTTGTCCCACCTCTGGATTATTGACCTCTGCCTGACCCTGAGCCTGCCTGCCATCCTGTACCTTTGTCCCACCTCTGGATTATTGACCTCTGCCTGACCCTGAGCCTGCCTGCCATCCTGTACCATTGTCCCACCTCTGGATTATTGACCTCTGCCTGACCCTGAGCCTGCCTGCTGTCCTGTACCATTGTCCCACCTCTGGATTATTGACCTCTGCCTGCCATCCTGTACCATTGTCCCACCTCTGGGTTATTGACCTCTGCCTTACCCTGAGCCTGCCTGCCATCCTGTACCTTTGTCCCACCTCTGGATTATTGACCTCTGCCTGACCCTGAGCCTGCCTGCCATCCTGTACCTGTGCTCCACCTCTGGATTATTGAACTCTGCCTCTAACTGACCCTG
Source organism: Oncorhynchus nerka (assembly GCF_034236695.1). Taxonomy (NCBI): domain Eukaryota; kingdom Metazoa; phylum Chordata; class Actinopteri; order Salmoniformes; family Salmonidae; genus Oncorhynchus; species Oncorhynchus nerka. The sequence continues at coordinate 40,826,637 of NC_088420.1, read as the reverse complement.
AGCCTGCCTTCCTTGACCTGTCGTTTACCTGCCCCTGGCGTTACAATAAACATTGTTACTTCACACAGTCCGGACTTGGGTCTTACCTTGATTCCTGATAGTGACAGAGACATGCTTGTTGCATAAGTACATTCATATTCTGTCCTGTGGCCTTCACCAAATGAGATCCTAAGTGAATATATTACAATTCAAATTGTATTATTTTAGTCAATACATATTTCATGCAGCCTTTTTTGCTGGCCTAGTTTACCCTTACACAGTGGCCTGAAACTAATGGTTTCCAGGCCATATCAGGCTTGCAATTCACATTATTGGAATTTGTCCTATTGGAATCCAGCCAGAGTGGAGATATCCAACTTTTGGAATTTTTATTCACCTGCAACTTGCATTCAGAAAGACTGCCAGGGTTGGGAAAACTAACAAATGAGACTACATTTGCGATACATCTACGGTTGCGATAACTCCAAGTAACAGATAGGAATAGTTTAGAAAAATGCATGCTATTTATAATTGAATAGCATGAGATTAATAAAGCAATCAATGCAAAAACATACAGTTGAAGTCGGAAGTTTACATACACTTAGGTTGGAGTCATTAAAACTCATTTTTCAGGCACTCCACAAATGTCTTGTTAACAAACTATAGTTTTGGCAAGTTGGTTAGGACATCTACTTTGTGCATAACAGAGGTGTACCTGTAGATGTATTTCAAGGCCTACCTTCAAACTCAGTGCCTCTTTGCTTGACATCATGGGAAAATCAAAAGAAATCAGCCAAGACCTCAGAAAAACAATTGTAGACCTCCACAAGTCCGGTTAATCCTTGGGAACAATTTCCAAACGCCTGAAGGTACCATGTTCATCTGTACAAACAATAGTGGGACCACGTACTTTGGTGCAAAAAGTGAAAATCAATCCCAGAACAACAGCAAAGGACCTTGTGAAGATGCTGGAGGAAAGAAGAAGCCACTGCTCCAAAACTGCCATAGAAAAGCCAGACTATTGCTTGCAACTGCACATGGGGACAAAGATTGTACATTTTGGAGAAATTTCCTCTGGTCTGATGAAACAAAAATAGGACTGTTTGGACATAATGACCATCGTTATGTTTGGAGGAAAAACAGGGAGGATTGCAAGCCGAAGAACACCATCCCAACCGTGAAGGACGGGGGTGGCAGCATCATGTTGTGGGGGTGCTTTGCTGCAGGAGGGACTGGTGCACCTTACAAAATAGATGGCATCATGAGGGAGGACAATTATATGGATATATTGAAGCAACATCTCAAGACATCAGTCAGGAAGTTGAAGCTTGGTCGCAAATGGGTCTTCCAAATAGACAATGACCTCAAACATACTTCCAAAGTTGTGGCAAAAAGGTTGATTCTGCTACGACACAACAAAGTCAAGGTATTAGAGTGTCCATCACAAATCGCTGTCCTCAATTCTATAGAACATTTTTGGGCAGAACTGAAAAAGCATGTGTGAACAAGGAAGCCTAGAAAGCTGACTCAGTTACACTAGCTCTGTCAGGAGGAATGGGCCAAAATTCACCCAACGTATTGTGGGAAGGTTGTGGAAGGCTCCTGAAACGTTTGACCCAAGTTAAACAATTTAAAGACAATGCTACCAAATACTAATTGACTGTATGTAAACTTCTGACCCGCTGGGAATGAGATGAAAGAAATCAAAGCTGAAATAAATCATTTGCTCTACTATTATTCAACTGTTCTGCCTGCGACTATGGAATCCTGACCTGTTCACCAGACGTGCTACCTGTCCCAGACCAATTATTTGACCATGCTGGTCATTTATGAACATTTGAACATCTTGGCCATGTTCTGTTATAATCTCCACCCGGCACAGCCAGAAGAGGACTGGCCACCTCTCATAGCCTGGTTCCTCTCTAGGTTTCTTCCTAGGTTTTGGGCTTTCTAGGGAGTTTTTCCTAGCCAACGTGCTTCAACACCTGCATAGCTTGCTATCTGGGGTTTTAGGCTGGGTCTCTGTACAGAACTTTGAGATATCAGCTGATGTATATATAAATACATTTGATTTTTCATTTTTTTTATTCTGACATTGCACATTCTTAAAATAAAGTGGTGATCCTAACTGACCTAAGACAGGGAATTTTTGCTAGGATTAAATATCAGGAATTGTGAAAAACTGAGTTTGAATGTATTTGGCTAAGGTGTATGTAAACTTCTGACTTCAACTGTAGATATTAAAAATGACAATTCTACCTGCATCATGCTGGGAAATATGATAGTGATGGGTGTGGTTTTGGTTCAACTCTGGTCATTAACACGAACATTGGGGTTCTTTAACGCCACTGAATGTTAATTGTTAACTGAAAAATCAACGATTTGCTGTGTGCTTTGAAATGGACACATCTGCAGGAATCTTCCATACATTTAATTAAAGAACCTTTTAGAATTTTGAAGAACCTTAATTAAGAGCTGAGGAAGAACCATTTAAGAACCTTTTTTTTCAGTGTAGCATAAGAGGCTGGTGAGAGGAGCTACAGTATAAGAAGACAGGCTCATTATAATGGCTGGAATGGAATCAATGGAATGGTACTAAACACATGAATACAATGTGTTTGACTCCGTTCTATTGATACCATTCCAGCCATTACAATGAGCCCATAGTCATATGGCTCACATGCTCTGCTGTGTAGAGCCATCAGAGCTGAGCTCTAAAGAACATGCAATGCTTGTGGGATCCATACTACAGCTGGGTTTGACTGGGAAACTGGACTGTGAACGGACATTTAGTGTATGTCAGGTGTCAAGCGCCTTGCCCCTCCGCCTCTTAAGTGCAAACACACTATAGAGCCTTCATCGCATCCCTTTTGTTAGTATTGTCAAGTGCTTTCCACTGGTCTTAGGGTCATTCTCCAGTTCCCAGCAGATGAGTCAGGTTATGTTGAAGTGTTGGCCCACTCTACTGATGATGGCCAGTGAGCTAACTGGGGCCTGAGAACGAGTCTGCTTCCAGCCTGGGTAGAATAGATCTCTCCTCAGGGGAATTTGAGGCCTAAATGAGGCCCTTGTCCATTTCCAGTAAACAGCCGGAGAAAAGAGACAAAAAAGCTTTCATAAATCTTGTTCCTGTGTACAAGAGAAAGTAAATTGTCTCTAGGTTGCCGTCCATCCGAAGGTTTTATTGAACTTCGATCTCCCTCCAAGTATTCTTTGTACAGGCTGTTCCTGCCAGGGCAGTGAGGGTCCAAGGGAAGGTTATGGCCAGAATGTCATTGTTGCCAACATCAGGTTTTCTACAATATGATGCAGAGGAGGCAGGTGGGAAGAGCTATAGGAGGACAGGGTCATTGTAATGGCTGGAATGGAATCAATGGAATGGAGTTGTCATGTATTGTCATGTTATGTCTTGTTCCTGTTCTTTCTCTTCACTTCGTTTCCCCCTGCTGGTCGTATTAGGTTACCTTCTCTTCCTTTCCTTCCCCCAGCTGTTCCTCATCTCCTTTAACTACCTCGTTTACCCTCTCCCACCTGTTCCCTTTTTCCCTCTGATTAGGTCTCTATTTCTCTCTCTGTTTCTGCTTCTGTCTTTGTCAGATTCTCGTTTGCTTCACCCTTGTCCCGTCCTGTCGTAATCTGCCTCTTCATCTTCATCAGATGCTACGTGTGATCAGGTACCTCTGTCCTCTACAACCCGCGCCTACCCGGAGAGACCAGCAGTCTGTTGCCGCTAACCCTGCTATTCTCCTCTGCTGCTAGAAGGGGACTCTCCTGTAAAGATCAGAGGACTTTATGATTTATTTGTCGCCCTCTCTGCGGGTTGTCTATTTTGTCAATCGATACATCTGAAGAGGATCTATGTCTTCCCTGTGTTTTGACATTAAAAGACTCTGTTTCTGTTAAACCGCTTTTGGGTCCTCACTCACCTGCATAACAGGAGTCAAACATGTGGTTTCGATATGTTTGATGTGTTTGAAAACTTTCCATGTATTCTATTCCAGCCATTACAATGAGCCCTTCCTCCTATAGCTTCTCCCATCAGCCTTCTCTGATGTGCCGTCTCTCAGCATGCATATGCAATATTGTAGGTGTTGTCGAAGCACCTCCAAAGAGGCTTCCTATCATTTTCCTGTGCAATCAACGATCTCACTGACATTTCCATTTCACATTGTCATGAGGCCACAATTGTTTTTTAACTCAAACAGTATATGCTACCGGTCAAATGTTTTAGAACACCTACTCATTCAAGGGTTTTTCTTTATTTTTAATACTTTCTACATTGTAGAATAATAGTGAAGACATCAAAACTATGAAATAACATAAATGGAATCATTTAGTAACCAAATAAGTGTTTAACAAATCAAAATGTATTTTATATTTGAGATTCTTGAAATAGCCACCTGTTGCCTTGACAACAGCTTTGCAAACTCTTGGCATTCTCTCAACCAGCTTCACCTGGAATGCTTTTCCAACAGTCTTGAAGGAGTTCCCACATATGCTGAGCACTTGCTGGATGCTTTTCCTTCACTCTGTGGTCAGTCTCATCCCATACCATCTCAATTTGGTTGAGGTCGGGGGATTATGGAGGTCAGGTCATCTGATGCAGCACTACATCACTCTCCTTCTTAGTAAAATAGCCCTTACACAGCCTGGATGTGTGTTGGGTCATTGTCCTGTAGAAAAACAAAAACAAGTCCCACTAATCGCAAACCAGATGGGATTGCTTATCTTTGCAGAATGCTGTGGAAGCTGGTTAAGTGTCAGCAGCAAAGCACCCCCACACCCTAGCACCTCCTCCTCCATGCTCTACGGTGGAGAAAACACATGCAGAGATCATCTGTTCACCCCCACCTCATCTCACAAAGACACGGCGGTTGGAACCAAAAATCTCAAATCTGGACTCCAGACCTTAGGACAAATTTCCACCGGTCTAATGTCCATTGCTCATGTTTCTTGGCCCAAGCAAGTCTCTTCTTCTTATTAGTGTCCTTTAGTAGTGATTTCTTTGTAGCAATTTGAACATGAAGGCCCGATTCACACAGTCTCCTCTGAACAGTTGATGTTGAGATGTGTCTGTTACTTGAACTCTGTGAAGCATTTATTTGGCCTGGTCATTTCTGAGCCTGGTAATTCTAATGAACTTATCCTCCGCAGCAGAGGTAACTCTGGGTCTTCCTTTTCTGTTGCGGTCCTCATGAGAGCCAGTTTCATCATAGTGCTTGATGGTTTTTGCGACGGCACTTGAAGAAACTTTCCAAGTTCTTGAAATGTTCCTTAACCTCTTCAACCTATGGGGGCGCTATTTCATTATTGGATAAAAAAACGTGCCCGTTTTAAGCGCAATATTTTGTCACAAAAAGATGCTTGACTATGCATATAATTGACAGCTTTGGAATGAAAACACTCTGACGTTTCCAAAACTGCAAAGATATTATCTGTGCGTGCCCCAGAACTGATGGTACAGGCGAAACCAAGATGAAACTTCAAACAGGAAATGAGCAGGATTTTTGACGCTCTGTTTTTCATTGTCTCCTTATATGGCTGTGAAAGTGCCACGAATTAGCCTGCCCTTTCTATCGTTTCTCCAAGTTGTCTGCAGCATTGTGACGTATTTGTAGGCATATCATTGGAAGATTGGCCATAAGAGACTACATTTACCACGTGTCCGCCCGGTGTCCTTTGTTGAAATTGTTGCGTAATCTCCAAGCTGCTCGCATTCATCCATGTGATTGAGACAGAGAGGAGACTTCCAGGAATGATATATCATGAAGAGATATGTGAAAAACACCTTGAGGATTGATTCTAAACAACGTTTACCATGTTTCAGTCGATATTATGGAGTTAATGTGGAAGAAAGTTTGGCGTTTGGATGAATGAATTTTCGTTTTTTTTGGTAGCCAAACATGACGCAGAAAACAGACCGATTTCTCCTGCACAAATAATCTTTCAGGAAAAACTGAACATTTTCTATCTAACTGAGAGTCTCCTCATTGAAAACATCCAAAGTTCTTCAAAGGTAAATTATTTTATTTGAATGGTTTTCTGGTTTTTGTGAAAATGTTGCCTGCTGAATGGTAACGCTAAATGCTAACGCTAAATGCTAACGCTAAATGCTAACGCTAGCTATCAATACTGTTACACAAATGCTTGTTTTGCTATGGTTGAGAAGCATATTTTTGAAAATCTGGGATGACAGTGTTGTTAAGAAGGAAATCAATTCCAGAAATTAACGTTTAAGAAGGCACACCTGTTAATTGAAATGCATTCCAGGTGACTACGTCATGAATCTGGATGAGAGAATGCCAAGAGTTTGCAAAGCTGTCATCAAGGCAAAGGGTGGCTATTTTAAGAATCTCAAATATAAAATATATTTGGATTTGTTTAACACTTTGTTGGTTACTACATGATTCCATATGTGCTATGTCATAGTTTTGAGGTCTTCACTATTATTCTACATTGTAGAAAATAGTAAAAATAAAGAAAAACTCTTGAATGAGTAGGTGTTCTAAAACTATGCAGCGATGGATTACTTTTCCTAAGCTTTGAAGGGCTATGATACTGATGGCATCCCAGCCTAAGTATCACCAGTAACACTAGCTTATTATCATTCCCAGAATCCTCATGACTCATAACTCATGACTCATGCCTATCAACCAACCACAGACACAGCAGCTCTCCCAACATGATAGAAGTACATCTTCAGACTGTGTGTGTGTGTGCGTGTGCGTGTGCATGTGCAAGAGAGTGAGACAGAGAGTGTGTGAAAGAAAGGGCAGGGTCGGGTAAGGTATATGTAATACAGAGAACAATGGACACACACATTATTTCCCCTTGGTGTGTGCTTTGATCTATGCGTGTATCTTTCCAGACAGGCTTGATCCCTCCGCCCACCTAGGAGGCTGTGGACTTGGTCTGATGTGGCTATGGCTGGTCCTCCTATAGACGACTAGACTGAGGAGTCACTCACTCAACATCTCATGGTTCATCAGTTATTACAGTGCGACAGCTCCTTTGTTTTCAGGAGGAGGAAAGCTCTCCACATGTGAATACTAAATGGCACTCAATTCCTAGAGTGTACTAATTTTGACCAGATCACAATGGGCTCTGCTCAAAAGTAGTGCACTATGTAGGGAATAAGGTGACATTTTGGATGTATGTTGGAACATATATTTTCTGGTTTCTATAGTGATATGTGCGGTTAGTCGTGATTGGGTAAATGTCCGTTTTAATGATCCAGGAGATTTCTATATGTATGTGTTTATTGTGTCCCATTATATGAAAATATATATTACAGAATCAATCATGAACGTAGTCATGATAGATGAGCATAAAACATGTGTGCTGGACTTGTGAGCTTATTCTGTAGTTGTTTTTGTACATGTATTGTAAGTACACGGGTAATAGAGGAAGTGAAGTGAGCATAACTTTGGTGTTTGTGGATCCTCGGTCACTCTGGCCGTGAGCATCCCTCCATAGAAATGGATGTTTTGATGCATCCACCCTGTGGCTAAATGTTTCTCCGTCAATTACTTCTCTCATTTTCTCTTCAGATACTAGCAGAGGGGTCAACACTTAAGAGATTAACTTCATTATACATACTTTATTAGCTGGGTAGTCATGTAAGAGGGAGCTGTTCTAAAAACATATCAGGTTGCTGCTGTTCGATTGAAGCCTTTCTTTGTGTATATTTGACCTGAATTCATTCATAGGCTTTCGCTGGAGAATTGGCCCTGGCTGAACGGCTGGCTGATTTGCATAGCAAGCGCCAGGTTCTCTCTTTCATCTCTATTTATTACAATCATATGGGTCTCCTTGAATTAATACTGGATTAAAGCTCACAGAACCACTCTCCGTGATCAACTCCAATCAGACCACTGTGTCTTCACACACACCCACATATCGTTAATTAAAAACATGGCTTTGCTGTCCTTCTATACAATATGTACATCACTTGAGCCATGTGCAGAGCCATAATAATAATAATACATTACATAATATATATATATACATATCAAAGAATACAATGAAAACCAGGTTTTCCCAGAGGCCAGAGGGAACTGGTTTTCAAGTCGTTTTCAAGTCTGTAGCACCAAGTTGAAGGTAAAGCCTGAACACTGAAGTACTGTGAAGAGTGGAGGGTCTACCTGATCAGGCTGTGTTTGGGCACCCTAACATCAGTGCACCGCCCTGTGCAGTCCAGTGTTGCTCTGCTCTTTACTGATCACACTCCCTGCCTGTGTTTGACAAGAAGAGGCACGGTGGGAGAAGAAAGGAGGGAAAGGCAGAATGGAGAAGACATTGGCAAATAAAAGGAACGGGGAATAATGATGAAGAGAGAGATTGGCAAAAAAGGCAGGTGTAGTTGGTTGGAGGGAGGAAAAGAGAGATACAGGGTGGGTCACATCCTGGTGATCTCACTTCATATGGCTCTCTATCCAGTCTTTGAAGTTAGCCACATGTGTGTACACAGTAAACAGGTCTGGGTCACACTCTCCCTGGTCATACCCGAAACTCACCAAACCCAGCAGCCGCCACTCCCCTTTGGACATGTCCCGCCCCCCTGGAGAGGCAAGAGAGGGGTCCTGGGTGGAGCCTGTCTGAGCGGGAAGGATCAGGATACCCCCTGTGTCCGCAGGACAGATGTTAGATGGGCCATAGTCGGGTCGCTGGCGGCCGCAGAGCATGTTGTCTGTAACGCTCACAGGCACGCCATTACGGGCATACTGCTGCTCGCAGGGCACCACGTCAGCCAGGTGCTGCACGCCCACCCTGGCCCTCTCCCCTTCCCCAATCCGGGGGTCCGGCAGGGGGGCCCAGCCCATCACCAGCCCCTTTCTGGAGGTCGCCTCTTCCCCCTGGGTGTCAGGCAGACAGAGGGGCAGGACCTTCTCCCCGATACGAGCCTTGTCCAGCAGCTTGATCACGGCCAAGTCTGAGTCCAAGACCAGGGGGTCGTAGTTGTGGTGGACAGAGATAGAGGCCACCTGGAGGAGAAGAGGCGGGATGTTTAGAGAGACATAAAATAAATGATCACAAGGTAGACAGATAACATAAACTGGTCAGAGTAAGAAACAAGCAAGGAGGTATGGTCAGTGAGACAAGGGATGGTCGGAATGAAGAGGGAATGATCAGAGAGAGAGTAGGGATGTTTCGAGAAAGAATAGAGAGAGAGAAAGGAGGTGTTACAAAAAGAAAAGCTGTAGAAAAAAGAGAGAGACTGTGCCAAACGTAACAGCAGGGTGACAGCTTGGCTCTCTGAGGGACGATGTTAGCTGGGCTTGTTACCTGGCAACTCACACTCCTCTGTCATATGCTCATACATTAATTGACTGTCCTTTATAAAGTGCAGTATGTACCATAAATCGACAAGTCATGTATCACAACCACATTGGTGTTTCCTTACAGTCAAAGTGGAACCTATTCAATGACTGAACATAAACAGACATGGGGCTGTATGGCTAGATGTGGTACACATGATGTCATGTTTGTAAAATGATGCATTATAATTGGACACAGGTTTAAAACCCCTGCCACCCAGCCATTGGTATTATATAGATCCCATAAGGCTGGTAAATGTAGAACCTCATGTGTGATGAACTGTACACCATAGTTGTATTTCAGTGTGATTAGTGCAGTGTGTGACTAACTGAGTACAGGTGGTCTCCCTAGCCTATATAGTTTAAACCCCTTTCATTCCTTACTTGCCACCCCCACCCACCAACCCAGTTAGCCCTCTCCAAACCCTATCTCACTCCCTACTCCACACCCCCCAACCGCCTCAGACCTATCCAACCCCTCTCTTACCCTAAGATGCTGCAGGCCCTTGGTCTCCCGGAGGTCACTGCGGTAGTGTTTTCCCATCACCACCTTGACCTTGGCTGCATCAAGAGGGTACATCTTCCCCAGCTCAGTCACACAGTGGGCTGCCACCACCACACTCCGCTGGTTCACCAGGGCCCCGCTACACACCAGCTGCCAGCCTGAGGCATCGTCCTGCCCCTGGGACCCAGCCCCTGCTCCTGGTACAGCTCCAGGCCCCATATTTAGTGTCTTGTCCAGGCTGGCCTTCTTGTCTAGCTTGGTCCCTGCTATGTTGGTGGAGCGTCGGTAGATGGCGGCTAGCCAGGGCCAGTGGGACTCGGCTGGGCTCTGAGGGTCAAAGGTGGGATGCTTCCCACATACTGGGAAAAGAGAAGGATGGGGAGACAAGGGTGGAGAACAGGAAAGTGTGGCCAGGGAGGAGAAGACAAAAGAAAGGGAAGGAAGATAATAAACATCATCCTTTCCAGAGTGATACAACAACAATTGATATTGTAATTTATGAAAAAATAATTCCATATCATACCCAACCTGGAATATTACTTTTTCAGCCCAATTTCCTTGATTGTTTAGTGTCTGGGTGTGGTTTGAAAGTGTCATTCTTGCATGCCTAAGTGGCAAGAAGAACCTTTCTTTATATCAAGTAATGTGGCTCTGCTGTCCTCACCTGGCGAGCAGGAGACATGACGCCCGCTCCACTTGCCAGTCTTGAGGCAGGTGCGGCGTGCACTGCCTGAGTGGTGATAGAAGGGAGAGGCACACTCGTACGTTACGTGAGTGTAGAGGTGGTGGAAACCCTGGGGCAGCTGGGATAGCACTGGAGGACCTTTGGTGGGGCCGGCGGACTGGAAGAGCCTCCTGAACCCAGAGGAGGAGTAGAGCTTATGCACAGGGGTCTTCCTGAGAGGGAGAGAGGAGAGGGGTCAGCGGAGATGCCTTTACAGAAACAACTAGTGTATAATTAAGCAATAAGGCCCAAGGAGGTGCAACACGGAGTGCCTGGATATAGCCCTTAGCCGTGGTATATTGGCCTACCTGGTTAAATAAAGGTGAAATAAAAAAATATATACCACAAACCCCCGATGTGCCTTATTGCTTGTGCCTTGAACTAGTTACCAACTTAATTAGAACAGTACAAATAAATGTTTTGGCTTTCCCGTGGTATGATATCCCACGGCCTTCAGCCTATCAGCATTCAGGGCTGGAACTACCCAGTTTATAATGTTCTTTAAGAGGCTAGCAGTGTGTTTAAGTAGCGTCCTTTAGGTTTTTAAATGGCAAACTTTGATGTGGGCTTCACATGGTAAAGTGCCTCAGTCATTAAAAGATAGAGTCATGTCTTCTGCTATGTTGTGTGCATTAATGAGGATCATACATAATATTCTCTTATGGTGTGTGTATGATGTTGATATATGATTATGCACATGTTTGTGGTTTTTAGATATGATGATCGCTAAGGTAAAGCAGATATCTGTAGTGTTGGAGAATGCTTTTGTCTGTCGTATTTATGTAGACTATATCTTGTGCATATTTTTGTCTGCTATGTAACATATGTTAATGTAAATCGACATACCTGAATGGAGCCTGTGGAGGCAGAACTCTCTGTCTGACCAGCTCGGAGACCTTGGGCTCTCTGCAGGCTGCAGAAAAACACACACAGGGTTCCCATTAAAACCTACTGTCAGGCAGGGAGCTGCTCTCATTCTCAATGTTGGGTTGATTAGAGGCTGCTAAAAGTAGCGCCTAACTTTCAGGTGCAACAGTGTATTCCTAGATGATAATCACAAAGTAGAGGCACACGCATGCACACACGCTTGCCCGCAATCACACACAAACACACACATTCCAGTGCCTACCTCTCACACAAAGAGGTTGAGCGCCCCCCCAGGAGCTGCCAGGCTGGCAGGAGCGTCGGGCGTCACCACTAAGAGCGTATGAGTGGTTACAGAAGAACTCCACCGTCTCTGGCACCATCCCTGGCACCACCTGCTGGTACCCATGGTAGAGCTGCGGGAGAGGAGGACAGCGCTTCTCTGGAAGGAGGGTGTAAGGGAAGATAGAGGGGAAAGAGGGCAGGTGGTGAGAGCAGAAGGTGGAAAGGAGTGAGAAAGATGGAAAGGGAGTGAGAGAGTGTGAAATAAAACCTAAGATGTTGAGAGTCATTATAATATCTGTTTTAATGGTGCAGTGTATTTTACAACACGCACTTAAGATGTCTTACCGTTGATGATTTGGTTCTCTCTCTTCTCATCCTCAGACTCTTTAGTTGGCTTTTCTGAATCTTTTCCTGCATTTTCCTCTTCAGGTTTGCTTGTACTTGCCGCTGTGTCTTTGGCTCCTCTTGAATCTTTAGTTGATCCCATGTCTTTAGTCGATCCTATGTCTTTGCGTGGTTTTCCCACAGGCATTTTGGTTTCCTGACCTCCTGATGAATATGGGGTGAACTGTGTGTTGTTACTTCTAGTTGGAATAATACTCTTCACAACGTCTTTAGACACTGTTGTATTCAGACCCTGCTCTATGTCATTGGTGCCAAACACGTCCGTAACAGTGTAATCTATGGCAAATGTGTCTCCCCGTGGTTTTATCTCAGTGTAATCTATGGCAAATGTGTCTCCCCGTGGTTTTAAGTCGTTAGGATCAACTATGTTTGGACCACTGCTTGTATCTCCCGGTTGCTCTTTCTTCTCCTCTTTCTTCTCCTGTCCTTTATCTTCCACCACCACCACTATCTCAGGAATCTCTGTAGTCTTGCCTATCTCCTGCAGCACGTCTGTGTCTCCCCCCGTATCTGGACTGCCATCTGTGTCCTCTGTGGTTTTCCCCAAGTCATTTTCTCTGTCTCCCTCCACTGTGTTTAACATGTCATCCGTTTCTTTACTGTCCACTTTATCCTTGCTACCTCCAGTAGGTTTCTCTAGCCCTGTTTCTTTTTCTTTGTCATTCGTTTTATCCTTGCTTCCTTCTGGGATATTCACCCGAGTAATGTCTATGTTTTTCTCTTTACCATCTCTAATGTCCACTGTCGTGTTCCTCAGGCCTGTGTCTGGCTCTTTACCAGCCACGTCCACCTTGATACCCGTAGTATTGTCTATCTCTTTGTCTTTGGATTTTTCAATGTCTTTATGTGTGTCTGTGTCAGTGTCTTTGTCTTTCTCTGCATCCGTGTCTTTGTTCTTTTCTGTATCTTTGCCTGATTCAGCAAGTGTGTTATTCACTGGAAGAACAAGAATAGAATACAAAGTGAATTACTGGGTTTAAATGGCTGTAAATAAGTGTTGTTATACAGTTGACTGACGATTCTGAATGGTTGTACACATTTTACTCGTGAAATATTGTCAATTTCACGCAGGCTTGGTCACCTAGTACATAGTCATTAATTTACAATAATAATAGGTCAACTGTTGATGTCTGTCAAAACATGTTCCCACTGTCTCCAAACTCTGAATCCTGCCATGCCATGCTCTGACCCTAACCTTTGCCACAGGTGGGAGGTGTTCCGCTCCAGGTGTTGTTGGGAAGACAGGTTCTCTGGTGGGTTCCGCTCAGCTTGTAGGGCTGGTAGCACAGATACTGCAGGGCAAGGATGACGTCATTGGGACCGTACACCTTGAAGTGGTCTCCATGGATGGGCTTGGCTGGGATGGCACAGAACTTCACCATGGGCACTGCAGAGGAACAGAGAGGTCATATAGGCTCAGTGAGATGGGATTGAGGTGGTCAGACACTATTGCTTTAGTGTTAATATGTCTCAAATGTTTTTGTATAAAACAAACCTACAGCGTTAATGTCACTAAGGTGAATCAGGTTTGATTTTTCACAAAGCACCCCAATATACACTGACTGCCCCAAACATTAGGAACACCTTCCTATATTGAGTTGGACCCCTTCTTCCCTCAGAACAGCCGCAGATCAGCGGGCCATCATCTCTACAAGGTATCAAAAGTGTTCCACAGGGATTCTGGCTCATGTTAACTCCAATTCTTCCCATAGTTGTGTCAAGTTAGCTGGATGTCCTTTGGGTGGTGGACCATTCTTGATACACACGGGAAACTGTTGAGTGTGAAAAACCCAGCAGCATTGCAATTTCTTGACACACTCAATTCGTTGCGCCTGGCACCTACTACCATACACCATTCAAAGGCACTTAAATATTTTGTCTAGCCCATTCACACTCTGAATGGCACACACACACGATACAAGTTTCAATTGTCTCAATGCTTAAAAATCCTTCTTTAACCTGTCTCCTCCCCTTCATCTACACTGATTGAAGTGGATTTAACAAGTGACATCTATAAGAGAGTATAACTTTCATCTGGATTCACCTGGTCAGTCTATGTCATGGAAAGAGCAGGTGTTCCTAATGTTTTTTACACTCAGCATACATTGTGCTTTGCCTCACTCTCTCTGTGCCCCTCTCTCATGGGCCTCTTACCACACTGGGGGGCAGGGGCGCTCCAGGTGCCATCCCGGAGGCATACGGCTGTGCGGACCCCCCTCAGCTTGAACCCAGGGTCACAGCTGAATATGACTTGTGCCCCTGAGTTATGGAATACCCCTTCTGTGGTGCCATGGACAGGTACCGGGGGCCTCCGACAACCTACAACTAGAGGGATACACACAAACCCATACACATACATACACAATTACACACAACCCTTCTCATGCTTTCTGAGCACATTGTGTTTTGTCTTCTGATCACTATAATGTCACCAATCTTCTGCCATCCATAAACACCACTTCAGTGTGTTCACTGCTGTGTGATACGGTATTAGCATTGTGTTGTCTGGTATAACCACAACTCTTTCTGAATAGCCACCTACAGCCTAAGGGCTCTCAGAACCCAGTTCGTTATTTACAAACCATTTCTTCCTCCTCAGAATTACCTCTTTGACTAGCTAGAAGTGTATAAATACAGCCTCCACATCGTGCTGCCTTATTAATAGGTCATTTCAGCAGGCCTGGAAAAGTCTGAACAGCTCACAAGGCGACATACAGAGGAATAAATAGAACAGTCCTAGTAAAAAGAAGCTTTAGTTTCAACAGCAGTAAAGTGTTTTTACGATGTGTGTTGGTAGCGTAGGGCTTGGGTTGGTAGTGTGGAATGGAATAGTGGGTGTAATTGTTCAGACAATTGTGGCTCCTTTGTGTTATTATTGCTGTCTCTACCTTCTTTCCCTTTCTGTGCCCAATAATGTCTGTACCCTGTTTTGTGCTGCTGTCATGTTGTGTTGCTACCATGCTGTGTTGTCATGTGTTGCTGCCATGCTATGTTGTTGTCTTAGGTCTCTCTTTATGTAGTGTTGTGTTGTCTCTCTCTTGTCGTGATGTGTGTTTTGTCTAATATATTTTTATTTTATTTTTATTTTTAATCCCAGCCCCCGTCCCAGCAGGAGCCCGTTTGTCTTTTTAATAGGCTGTCATTGTAAATAGGAATTTGCTATTAACTGACTTGCCTAGTTAAATAAAGGTTAAAAAAAATAAAGACAATGATTGACTTTGAAACAGAGAACTTGATTGACACAAATAGAACACGTCAATTTGTAATTCACTATCGGTTCCCCTCTCTCTGGCCAGGAACAAAGCAAAATACCAAGCACAAACACATCTGCACAAACACATGTACACCCCCCCCCCCATTCACACACGTGAACATGGGGTGTGTATATGTAGGGCTGTTATTATGTGCATCATATCACTTTGTAATGGTGGATATACAAGCATTTCGCTACACCCGCAATAACATCTACTAAATATGTGCATGAGACCAATAACATTTGATTTGTTTGATTTTGATTTGATATCCCCTCTTGGGACCATACTGTGTCATAGGATCAGCCTCTCTCCCCCTCTCTGGCCGTGGTCGGACAGCGTTGTGATCCAAAACCATCAGAGGAACCCTCCCCATTATCACTATCTCCCTGCCTACCAACATTTCCATCCTCTAGTCGAGCTGCACGTGGGACGGGACAGGGAGCTTTCACTTGGCCTTCCGCATGTGGAGAAGGACAAGGTGCACCACCCTGTTAAGTCATTTTCTTTCTTAGAAAAACAGATGAAAGGTGTGTGTGTGTGTGTGTGTGGGGGGGTTCAAATGAGAGTCTATCATATCCTCTGTGTTTGCCCACACCCCTGTCCTCCCATCACAGTGTCTGTCTGTCTACCCCAGTATAGTCAATCTTCTACTGGGCTGTCTCTACTGGGATGAGTCATAGCCATTATTAAAGAATGCTAACAGAGGATGTTATGATTAATGAAGCCTCATTAATCACCCACTAACTCCTGTCAACGCCTCAGAAACTATGTTTCAATAATCATCTAAAATATAGACTGTTGCATCATCGGAAATATACAGAGAGTCAAGAAAGAGTCTTGAAAGCATGTTATCCTGAAGAAGGTTGTTTGAAATATTGTTTAATGAAGGTAACTTATTGCAGAGCCGAAGTGCAGCTGCTGCCAAATCCACCATTTCAGTTTTTTTGTCTAACTAACTGCCTCTGGGATAAACTGGGAGTAATGTACACGTGTTTCCACAACATATACCACATTAGTGTTATCCTAAATCTACCTCACAAACGAGCAGGCCAGCTCTACTCATGGGAATACCAGCTGAACAACGTGGACGGAATTCCATCCCTCCAATTCTCCCATGCGTTTTATGAGCGCCTCTCATCCAACGGAAAAGCTGGCTTAGATTATAGAGGCAGGTTTGTTTCACCATTAGTTTTATAGACTCAGATGTAGCCCTGAAAATAAAACCACCTGAAAAAATGAATAGGGTTCTTGGCCAACCTGTTTTCTCTGGGTCCGGGGGGAGGAAAGGGTAGTGGTGTGGTGGTGGGTATGGAAACCCAGGCCTGTGTCCAGACACCCATAAAGAAGCAGGGTTGTGGTGGAGATGTGAACAGAAGGAGCTCCAGAAATAGAGGGCCCTGTTGGACCTCTATTAGGATGAGGTAGGGGGCTGTCTGGCATTGTGTGGGTGGCAGCCAGGTGACTGCCCCAGATACAGATGGCCATAGGGAAGCCTAGCTAAGTTTAGCCTTGCTTACTCATTCTCTGTCTGCCAATATTTATCATTATCTGTCTCTCTTCCTCACTGTCTCTCCCTCTCTCTCGTCATTCTCTCTCAGTCCCTCTTTCTCTCCAAGACGTTTATATAAACTCAGATCGTGAGCTGTAATTTCATGAAGTTCTAATTCCGTCAAGTGGTTATAGCGGTTTATGGTCCATCTGTCAACACGTGACAGTTTTTACAAGCAGCTGATTGGCCTGGGCCAGATGACCAGTAGGGAAGGCAGCTGGTCTGGAAGCTCTCCACACCACAGAGCCCTTGTGATGGTGACTCACTCGCTGTTGTTAGCACTTATGGGACTCTGAGGATATGGTCAGGGGAGAAGTCCAACATAGATACTCTGCATGCTTGTTGTCTGTGGTCTTTGTTTTAACTGTACTACATCTGACGTACATCAGTAACATATGTCACATCACCTTTGTGACTAGGCTAACCCAACGGTTAGTGTACTCACCATTCTCACACCTCTGTCCAGTGTAGCCAGCCAGACAGCCACAGTGGTAGGAGTGGGACGTGTCCAGGATACAGGTTCCATCATGGAGACAGGGGGAGGAGCTGCATGCTGAAAACACACGGAGCAGGAAGGATGCTTAGACAGGTAAAATGGACTACATAACAGCAGTAATATATATAGACCAGGAGAGGAACCATTGCTGTGTCCTTAGTATTGCATTGAACTGGTGGGAAAGTTTGTAGTGGATAGCTTATGTTGCGGATATGGCCAAAAATGTAAAGACACCCTTCCCTAAAAATGTACCGTAGCCTACTACAGTATGTATTTTTGGCATGAGTACAGCTGGCTTGCAGTACTGTGTTACAGTGTGTGTTCATAGTGATTGGGTATGAATGAGGAACTGAGTGACAGGTTACATTGGTAATTAATAAGGGGTTTCTCTGTTAGGCTGCCAAGCAAGTATCCCCAGGCAGGAGTTTGATAAGGGTGTGCCCTGCTTAGTTATCATAACAGTTAACATTCAGGTAGCTTTTTCAAATTTCTAAACTCATTTCCATTTAAACCACAATTATAATAATATTGAATTAGCATACTTTGCTACAAAATCCACAGTGATCTACTTAAGTCACCATTAGAGTCATAGATTTCCTCTCAGACATGTACTGTTCCTACCTGAGCTCTCCTGGAAGATGGCAAAGAAGCCGTCAAAGTTCTTATAGCCATCGGACACAAACAGGACATGTAGGGAGTTGCCGGAGCTCTGGATTGGAGCAGGCCTGTCGTTCCCACAGAACCGACCAATCACACGAGAGTTGATGCTGTCACCATCACGCACCTCTACATAGTCGTAGCGACAGGAGTGGTCGAACTCAAGGCTCAGCATCATGAACCTGTGGGTGGAGATGGAGGGAGGTGGTTAGATGTGTCCAGGGAGACTGCTCTAAATGATTGTACTGCACATGTAGCAGAGGTCAGCTGAGTTTATTTAGTGGTATTGACAGTTTACCTCAATGTGATGTACTAATGGGAGTATGGGGTTTGGGGGCTTGGTTTGCTACACAAATTCACATCAAATCAAATGTTTATTGGTCACATACAAGTGATTAGCGAAATGCTTGTACTTCTAGCTCAGAGAGTGCAGTAATATCTAACAAGTAATATCAAACTAATATTTCAACAAATCTAAGTAGAAATTAATTAAGACTATATACATATGGGCAATGTCAGAGCGGAGTGACTAAGATACAGTAGAATAGTATAGAATACAGTATATACATATGAGATGAGTAATGCAAGATATGTAAACATAATTAAGTGAATGAGATACCGTAGAATAGTATAGAATACAGTATATACATATGAGATGAGTAATGCCAAATATGTAAACATTAAAGTGACTTGTGCTCCATCGCTCAAAGTGGCCAGTGATTTCTAGTCTATGTCTATAGGCAGCAGCCTCTAATGTGCTAGTGATGGCTGTTTAACAGTCTGATGGCCTTGAGATAGAAGCTGTTTTTCAGTCTCTCGGTCCCAGCTTTGATGCACCTGTACTGACCTCGCCTTCTGGATGATAACAGGCTGAATAGGCAGTGGCTCGGGTGGTTGATGTCCTTGATGATCTTTTTGGCCTTCCTGTGACATTGGGTGCTGTAGGTGTCCTGGAGGGAGGGTAGTTTGCCACCGGTAATGCGTTGGGCAGACCGCACCACCATCTGGAGAGCCTTGCAGTTGCCGTACCAGGCGGTGATACAGCCCGACAGGATGCTTTCAATTGTGCATCTATAAAAGTTTGTGAGGGTTTTAGATGACAAGCCAAATTTCTTTGAGGCTCTGTTGCGCCTTCTTCACCACACTGTCAGTGTATGTGGTCCATTTCAGTTTGACAGTGATGTGAACTCCAAGGAACTTGAAGCTTTCCACCTTCTCCACTGTGTTCCCGTCGATGTAGATAGGGGGTGCACCCTCTGCTGTTTCCTGAAGTCCACGATCATCATCTTTGTTTTGTTGAGTGAGGGTTTTTTCCAGGCACCACAATCCCAAGCTCTCACCGCCTCCGTGTAGGCTGTCTCGTCATTGTTGGTAATCATGCCTACTACTGTTGTGTCGTTTACAAATGTGATGATTGAGTTGGAGGAGTGCTTGGCCATGCAGTCATGGGTGAACAGGGAGTACAGGAGGGGACTGAGCACACACTCTTGTGGGGCCCCAGTGTTGAGGATCAGCAGAGTGGAGAGTGATGTTTCCTACCTTCACCACCTGGGGGCGGACCATCAGGAAGTCCAGGACCCAGTTGCACAGGGCGGGGTTCAGACCCAGGGCCTCAAGCTTAATGATGAGCTTGGAGGGTACCATGGTGTTGAATGCTGAGCTATAGTCAATAAACAGCATTCTTACATAGGTATTCCTCTTGTCCAGATGGGATAGGGCAGTGTGCAGAGTGATGGCGCTTGCATCATCTGTGGCTCTATTGGGGCAGTAAGCAAATTGAAGTGGGTTTAGGGTGTCAGGTAAGGTAGAGATATGTTTCTTGACTGGTCTCTCAAAGCACTTCATGATGACAGAGGTGAGTGCTATAGGGCAAAAGCCATTAAGCTCATTTAACCTTTGCCTTCATGGGTACAGGAACAATGGGGGCCATCTTGAAGCATGTGGGGACAGCAGACTGGGATAGGGAGAGATTGAATATGCCTGTAAACACACCAGCTAGCTGGTCTGCGCATGCTCTGAGGACGCGGCTAGGAATGCTGTCTGGGCCGGCAGCCTTGCAAAGCTTAACATGTTTAAATGTTTTACTCACGTCAGCCAAGGAGAAGGAGAGCCAACAGTCCATGGTAGCGGGCCGTGTCGGTGGCACTGTGTTATCCTCAAAGCGTGCAAGAATGTGTTTAGCCTGTCCGGAAGCAAGACGTCGGTCTCGGCGACGTAGCTGGTTTTCCTTTTGTAGTCAGTGATTGTCTGTAGCCGTTGAGTCGTTGAATTATGACTCACCCTTATCTCTATACTGACGTTAAGCTTGTTTGATTGCCTTGCGGAGTGAATAACTACACTTTTTATATTCTGCCATATTACCAGTCACCTTGACATGGTTAAATGCAGTGGTTCGCGCTTTCAGTTTCACGTGAATGCTACCATCTATCCACGGTTTCTGGTTAGGGTAGGTTTAAATAGTCACAGTGGGTATTACATCTCCTATACACTACCTTATAAACTCAGTCACCGTATCCGTGTGTGTGTCTAGATTATTTTCGCAAGCTACCCGATACATATTCCAGTCCACGATATCAAAACAATCCTGAAGTGTGGATTCCGATTGGTCAGACCAGCGTTGAATAGTTTGAAGCACGGGTCCTTCCTGTTTGAGTTTCTGCCTATAAGACGGGAGGTGCAAGATGGAGTTGTGGTCAGATTTGCCGTAAGGGTTGGGGAGGGCCTGGTAAGCATTCAGGAAGATTGAATGGCAATGGTCGAGAGTCTTAGCAGCGCACGTAGTACAGTCGATATGTTGATAGAACTTCGGTAGCCTGGTCCTCAGATTTGCTTCGTTGAAATCCCCAGCTACAATAAATGCAGCCTTAGGATATATGGTTTCCATAAATTCCAGTGAAGTCCTTTGAGGGCCTTCGAGGTAACTGCTTGAGGTGGGATGTAAACGGCCGTGGCGATAATGGAGGATAATTATCTTGGGAGATAATATGGCTGGCATTTAATTGTGAGGAATTCTACATCGGGTGAACAAAAGGACTTGAGTTCCGGTAGGTGTCTAGAATTACACCATGAGTCGTTAATCATTAAACAAACCCCTTCGCCCTTCTGCTTTCCGGAGAGATATTTATTCCTGTCTGCGCGATGTACTGAGAATCCTGCTGGCTTTACCGACTCCGCCAGAGTATCGAAAGAGAGTCATGTTTCCGTTAAGTAAAGTATGTTACAGGCCCCGATGTCTCTCTGGGAAGAAATCCTTGCTCTAAGCTCATCAACTTTGTTATCCAAAGACTGAACATTAGCGAGTAATATACTCGGAAGCGGAGGGTGGTGTGTGCGCCTCCTAAGTCGAACCAGCAGGTCGCCTCGAGTGCCTCTCCTCCGCCGGCGATATTTTGGGTCGGTCTCTGGAATAAGTTAAATTGCTCTGGAAGAGTGAACAAAGGATCTGTTCCAGGGACGTCGTATTCCTGGTCATAATGCTGGTAGTTCTTGTGAGTTACCACAACTCTAATATCAATAGTTCTTCCCGGCTGTATGTAATGACACAAAACATTTCCTGATTTCCTCCTTTTTTATGTCTCTATTTTAGTATTGTCAGGGCGTGAGTTGGGGTGGGCATTCTATGCTTTGTTTTCTATGTTTTCCACTACTATGCTTTTGGCCTGGTATGGTTCCCAATCAGAGGCAGCTGTCAATCGTTGTCTCTGAGAATCGTAGCTTGTGTTCCCACTATGATTTGTGTGTAGTTGTTTTCTGTCTCTGTGTCTGCACCAGACAGAAATGTTTCGTTTTCGTTCATTCTCTTGTTATGTTGTTTTATGTTCAGTTTAAATAAATATTAACATGGACACGTACCACCCTGCACTTAAAAAAAAAAAAAGTATTATTTTTAAGGGGTGGATCAGCTAAATATTGCAGAAAGAATATTTGTTCCGTTAATGTAATTGTCTGCATCATTTCCAATCCCCCATATATTTTTGGGGTAAATATATAGATCCATACACACATGCATACATATACCCATATATATAGCCATGCATATACACATACCTATATAGACATACATACTTTTTTAAAGAATATACCTGTCATTTTCTGACCATAGTTCTTGTGTGTTTTCCTTGTTTTAGTGTTGGTCAGGACGTGAGCTGGGTGGGCATTCTATGTTGCGTGTCTAGTTTGTCTATTTCTATGTTTGGCCTGATATGGTTCTCAATCAGAGGCAGGTGTTAGTCATTGTCTCTGATTGGGAACCATATTTCCGAGCCGGTCACGGGTGCACCTCAGCCACACTCAAGGTACTAAACGAAATCATAAATAAAAATTTGAATAAAATGTAAAAAATTTAGGCAGCCTGTTTTGTGTTGGGATTTGTGGGTGAATTTTTATTTTTTATTTTTTTATTTCACCTTTATTTAACCAGGTAGGCTAGTTGAGAACAAGTTCTCATTTGCAACTGCGACCTGGCCAAGATAAAGCATAGCAGTGTGAACAGACAACACAGAGTTACACATGGAGTAAACAATTAACAAGTCAATAACACAGTAGGAAAAAAAGGGGGAGTCTATATACATTGTGTGCAAAAGGCATGAGGAGGTAGGCGAATAATTACAATTTTGCAGATTAACACTGGAGTGATAAATGATCAGATGGTCATGTACAGGTAGAGATATTGGTGTGCAAAAGAGCAGAAAAGTAAATAAATAAAAACAGTATGGGGATGAGGTAGGTAAAAATGGGTGGGCTATTTACCGATAGACTATGTACAGCTGCAGCGATCGGTTAGCTGCTCAGATAGCAGATGTTTGAAGTTGGTGAGGGAGATAAAAGTCTCCAACTTCAGTGATTTTTGCAATTCGTTCCAGTCACAGGCAGCAGAGAACTGGAACGAAAGGCGGCCAAATGAGGTGTTGGCTTTAGGGATGATCAGTGAGATACACCTGCTGGAGCGCGTGCTACGGATGGGTGTTGCCATCGTGACCAGTGAACTGAGATAAGGCGGAGCTTTACCTAGCATGGACTTGTAGATGACCTGGAGCCAGTGGGTCTGGCGACGAATATGTAGCGAGGGCCAGCGGACTAGAGCATACAAGTCGCAGTGGTGGGTGGTATAAGGTGCTTTAGTGACAAAACGGATGGCACTGTGATAAACTGCATCCAGTTTGCTGAGTAGAGTGTTGGAAGCAATTTTGTAGATGACATCGCCGAAGTCGAGGATCGGTAGGATAGTCAGTTTTACTAGGGTAAGTTTGGCGGCGTGAGTGAAGGAGGCTTGCGGAATAGAAAGCCGACTCTTGATTTGATTTTCGATTGGAGATGTTTGATATGAGTCTGGAAGGAGAGTTTACAGTCTAGCCAGACACCTAGGTACTTATAGATGTCCACATATTCAAGGTCGGAACCATCCAGGGTGGTGATGCTAGTCGGGCGTGCGGGTGCAGGCAGCGATCGGTTGAAAAGCATGCATTTGGTTTTACTAGCGTTTAAGAGCAGTTGGAGGCCACGGAAGGAGTGTTGTATGGCATTGAAGCTCGTTTGGAGGTTAGATAGCACAGTGTCCAAGGACGGGCCGGAAGTATATAGAATGGTGTCGTCTGCGTAGAGGTGGATCAGGGAATCGCCCGCAGCAAGAGCAACATCATTGATATATACAGAGAAAAGAGTCGGCCCGAGGATTGAACCCTGTGGCACCCCTATAGAGAATGTTTCCTGTCTCTGTGTTCTCTGCACCAGATAGGACTGTTTTCGGGTTTTGTCACATTTATTGTTTTGTAGTGTGTTCATGTTGAGTTTCTGTTATTAAAGAACCATGGACACTTACAACGCTGCACATTGGTCCTCCGATTCTTCTCGCTTCTCCTCCTCAGACGAAGAGGAGGAGGAAAACCCTTACAATACCTTTATTATTATTCCCCGCTAACCCTACCACCGATCCCCCAATTGGAGTAAACTAATAAACACTTCTGCTTTTACCTTCAATTTATACATCTTATACACATTTTACATTCAGTCTATTTTACAATAGTTATTTTTTGTTTGTTTTTAGTCCTTCCTCTATTTCTGATGTCCATCCAGTTTGATTTCTATTTGTAACTGTGCTATTTCACAAAAGTTCTGAACATATATACATTTTACAGACCCCGTATGTTCTACATGTTTTATCTTGCTATTAGTCCCACCCTTCAGCTCCATTCAACCTCTCCCATCTATCTCTCAACATCATCCATTTTAGATTTCTATCTGCCATATATTTTTCAACTGTGCTGTGATGCTTCACAAACGACTTGAACCTTTATATTCTGATAGCTTCTACAGATTGTAAATTAAAAATATATATTTTTGCTAAAATAATTATTATATTATTGATTGACTATGGCTTTTCAAATCACCCAGTATTGCTTTCTGCAGCGTTAGTTCTAGGCAAATATTGCAATTCTCCAGCCATTCCTGGACCTGTGACCAAAAATGAGCTACATATGGACAATACCAAAATAAACGATCTAATGACTCTGCCTCCTCACAGTAGAATCTGCAGAGCTGGGAAGATTGTATCCCCCATATATATAACATTATTTTAGTTGCAATAATTTTGAATAATAATTTAAATTGAAAAATATGAAGTTTTGCATCCAGCGTTGTTTTGCGTATCAATTCATAAACCATGTGCCATGGAATGGGTACATCGAAAATCTCTTCCCAACTATTTAGCAATTTATATGGCACAGCTGTCAGTTTTTGTCCTTAAATGAAATTGGTATATGTTTTTATTTATCACACTTTTCTTGAACCATTTATGTTCTTTAATACAGGGCCGACATACAGGTGCCTTACTTTTTTACCCTTCTAATTGCCTCTTCCATTTTTTGTGGTAATGCTGCATTTAATTGGTTGTAATTTTGGGTAGAGCAGACATTTCCATGTGTCTATGTTAGCTGCATGTGTGACATAACTCCACCAGTCCTATTTATGATATCATTCACAAAAATGATACCTTTTTTTTTAAATTCTTCGAAAAATACAGTTTTTTTAATCAATAAGTATATTTGAATTTAACCACAATATTTGTTGTATTATTTGTTCTGTCTTTTCAGGTGGATTAAACTGAAATTGCAACCAACTTTCTAAGGCCTGTTTAAAATATAAAGATCTTTTGGAGATTATTTCCTTTTCAAACGATCGAAAGTGGGCCGGTGTAATCTGAATAAAGGGAAAAAGGCCGTTCTTGAACATAGGATGAGACATTCGTACCAATTTACTAGAGAACCAGTTTGGATTTAAGTATAACTTTTGTATGACTGATGCCTTTAATGAGAGGTCTAATGCTTTAATATTTAATAATTTCTGCCCCCCGAATTCATATTTGTTATATAAATAGACCCTTTTAATTTGATCTGGCTTGCCGTTCCAAATAAAATTGAATATTTTATGTTCGTATAATTGAAAAGCAGGTCACTAGGTGTAGGCAAAACCATAAGCACATAGGTAAACTGTGATATGACTAAATAGTTAATCAAGGTGATTTTTTTCACAAATAGATAGGGATTTTCCGTTCCATGGTAGCAAGATCTTATCTAATTTTGCGAACTTTCTATAAAAATGTATTGGAGTGAGATCATTTCTTTCTTTTGGGATTTGTATGTCCACTTCTCCTTCAGACCATTTTATTGGTAAACTACATGGTAATGTAAAATTAGCATTTTTTTGTGATCCAATATGTAATATAGTACACTTATATGATTTGGTTTTAATCCAGAGAGAATAGCAAAAATATCTAGATCCTCTATGAGGCCGTGGAGAGACTCTAATTGGGGTTTTAAAATAAAACATGAATCATCAGCGTACAATGACACCTTAGTTTTTAAGCCACGGATTTCTAATCCCTTAATATTATTGTTTGATCTAATCTTAACAGCTAACATTTCGATGGCAATAATAAATAGATATGCCGATAGTGGACAACCTTGTTTTACTCTAGAGAGTTTAAAACTTTCTGAGATGTAGCCATTATTTACTATTTTACACCTAGGGTTACTATACATAACTTTAACCCATTTTATAAGAGATTCCCCAAAATTGAAATATTCTAGGCATTTATATATAAACTCCAGTCCTACTTTATCAATAGCCTTTTCAAAATCAGCAATGAACACCAGGCCTGGTGTCCCCGATATCTCATAGTATTCTATTGTTTCCAGTACTTGTCTTATATTATTTCCAATGTATCGTCCATGTAAAAAACCTGTCTGATTAGGATGAATAATATCTGACAATACTTTTTTAATTCTATGCGCCAAGCATTTTGCAGGGATTTTTGCATCACAACACTGAAGTGTAAGAGGTGTCCAATTTTTTAAATGGACTGGATCTTTATATATACCACTTGGTTCCTGTTTCAGTAATAATGATATCAGACCTTCTTGTTGCGTGTCTGATAATCTACCATTTATATAGGAGTGGTTAAAACATGCTAATAATGGTCCTTTGAGTATATCTGTCACACCCTGACCATAGTTTGCTTTGTATGTTTCTATGTTTTGGTTGGTCAGGGTGTGATCTGAGTGGGAATTCTATGTTGGATGTCTTGTTTGTCTATTTCTATGTCTGGCCTGATATGGTTCTCAATCAGAGGCAGGTGTTAGTCATTGTCTCTGATTGGGAACCATATTTAGGTAGCCTGGGTTTCACTATGTGTTTGTGGGTGATTGTTCCTGTCTCTGTGTTTTGCACCAGATAGGGCTGTTTTTGGTTTTCCACGTTTATTGTTTTTGTTCGTTTATTCATGTCTAGTGCCTTTATTAAAAAACATGAACGCTGCGTTTTGGTCCGCCTCTACTTCACCTAAAGAAAACCGTTACAATATCAAATAAAGTTTTGTATACTTCCACTGGTATGCCATCCAGCCCTAGAGTTTTCCCATCCTTAAAGGCCCCAATTGCATCAAGCAGTTCCTCCTCTGTAATTTGGCCTTCACATGAGTCTTTCTGTACAGATGTTAATTTTACAATATTATTAGGAAAAAAATCCATACAATTAGTTTCAGTTAGTGGAGATGGAGGAGCCTGAAATGAAAACATTCTTAAAGTACTTGACTTCCTCTTTCAAAATATAATTTGGTGAATCATGCGTGACTCCATCATTTGTAACAAGTTTTAATACTTTTTTTTGGTAGCATTTCTATATTGAAGATTGCAAATAATTTGGTGCATTTTTCCCCATATTCCATCCAGTTTGCTTTATTTTTATAATCTATTACACTGGATCTTTCTTGAATAAGTTCCTTCATTTCTTTTTGTTTTTCCTCCAACTTATTCTGTGCCTCTATGGTACCATTTTTATTGCTATCTGACTGTACTGTTAGTCCTTCCATTTCCTTTGTTAATGTGGACTCTTTTGATCTAAATTGCTTTTGTTTTATTGAGGAGTACTGAATTGCATGGCCTCTAAAGGCACACTTAAAAGTGTCCTATACAATAACGGGATCTGCTGTACCTATGTTATGTCTGAAAAAGTATGTTATAAATTCTTCTGTCCTAGATCTAAACAATTTATCATCTAGTAGGCTTTGATTAAATTTCCAATATCCTCGCCCATGTGGAAATTCTGTAAGAGTAATATATATTCCAATTATGTGATGATCCGACCACATTCTGTCCCCTATCAACACGTTTAAAACTTTTGGTGCCAGAGAGAATGGCATAAGAAAGTAGTCAAGACTACTAGCTTGATAAAGCTTCCGCCATGTATATTTCACTAGTTCAGGGTATTTAAGTCTCCATATATCCACTCATTTCAATATATCCATGACATTCATGATTTCCTTAAGTGCTTGAGGGTGATAGTTTGTAGTGTGATTTCCTTTCCGGTCCATAGAGGTATTTAAGACCATATTAAAATCTCCCACCATAATAATAGAATCTAGTGTTGCTTGTAGAGTTGATAAATTCTTATATATATTTTCAAAGAAGCTTGGATCATCATTATTCAGACCGTATAGGTTAATAAGCCATACCTGTTTATTGTCCAATAACATATTCAAAATAATCCATCTACCATGCTGCACTTTGGTCCTCCTCTTCTTCCACCAATGGCCGTTACAAGTATTCAGACCCTTTGTTATGAGACTCGAAATTGAGCTCAGGTGCATCCTGTTTCCATTGATCATCCTTGAGATGTTTCGACAACTTGATTTGAGTCCACCTGTGGTAAATTCAATTGATCGGACATGATTTGGAAAGTCACACACCTTTCTAGATAAGGTCCCACAGTTGACCATGAGAAACAAGATTATCTGGTCTGATGAAACCAAGATTGAACTCTTTGGCCTGAATTCCAAGTGCCACGTCTGGAGGAAACCTGGCACCATCCCTACGGTGAAGCATGATGGTGGCAGTATCATGTTGTGAGGATGTTTTTCAGCGGCAGGCACTGGGAGACGAGTCAGGATCGAGGGAAAGATGAACGGAGCAAAGTACAGCGAGATCTTTAACGAAAACCAAGTCTCTGAATGTCCTTAAGTGGCCCAGAGTGGACTTGAACCAGATCTAACATCTCTTGAGAGACCTGAAAATAGCGGTTTCACAACGCTCCCCATCCAACCTGACAGAGCTTGGTAGGATCTGCAGAGAAGAATGGGAGAAACTCCCCAAATACAGGTGTGGCTGTAGGCTGGAATCGCTGGCTACAAAGTACTGAGTAAAGGGTCTTGAATACTTATGTAAATGTTATGTTTTTTAATACATTTGCAAAAATTTCTACTAACCTGTTTTTGCTTTGTTAAGTGTGTGTAGATTGATGTGGGACATTTTTTTTAAATACATTTTAGAATAAGGCTGTAACATAACAAAATGTGGAAAAAGTCAAGGGGTCTGAATACTTTCTGAATGCACTGTATATTCTGTCGAACTCCACACCTTGAATAAACTTGGGAACAGATATGTGTCTACAGCCAAAGTATTGCTAGTGAAAAATTGTCTGTTGACAAAGTATCTTTTCACTTGCAATGCCATTTAAAAAGGTGGATATCTTCAGAAGCCAATTGTCACGGTTTGTTTTAGCTAGTCACTTATACCATTCAGTCATCCAGTTTTCTTCTGTTTAGTCCAGCCAGAAAGTTTTCATTGCAGTAGCCAGGCCTGGGTTTTCCATATCAAACTAGTCAACAGGTTTCTCACTTGGCTCCACTCAAAAGTAATGGGAAGTAAACATATTGTAAATTGCTCATTACTGCACCACCCCCCTTTACTCTGAGTTTTCCTGCTAGAGCCTTTGTTTTCCTGGAGCAGCCGTGAAAGGGAGTGCCTGCCTGGCTTTCCTGGCTCTGCTACCCTGGTTGGCACCACCTCACACCCCTGACTCTTTTACTACAGCCAGCAGGCGAGCAATGAACAGCAATCAGAGCCATTGAAGATGTTAACGGCGCCAACGAGTGATTCCCTCACTTTGCACAACTCACTTCCTTTTAAATGAAGGTGAGAATTTAATGTTTAGTTTCCTCTGGTTGCGGTGGAGGTGAAATCTGTTGTGATGTCTTTTCACCAAGGCAACAGTGATCAGCGCTTTTTCATACTGTCACCTTTTTTCTTCTGCTTCCTCGCCTGCGAAAGAGATCAATGAAAAAAAGTAGACTCAGAGTCGTTATAAAAAATGTATCTGCAATGCTTTCAGCTGAGATCATGGCTGAGTCTAATGATGTCCAATTTGAGGCAACAACGCAACAATTGTTACTGCGTGGAACTAATGGGACATTTGAAGGAGCTAAGAGGAAACATGGAAAATATAATGCCACAAGCGTTAGTAACACAGGCTACAAAAACAGAACATATTTTAGCCTTCAATTTCAACAAGGACAGATGTTTGAGTTAACATATGTTGAGCTATAGAAAAACAAGATGATATATTAATAGTCAACTATTAGAAATATTTTAAGGATATCTGTTCACCTCAACTTTAAGAGTCAATTTGCACTTAACACTCTCCCATTGCTTTCCATGAAGAAGATATCCAAACAGTACTACCCATCCCGCATGTGGGAGCGTAATCATAGCCTCAAACTAATTAGCATAACGCAGCGGACATAAATCTTCCTAGAAAATGTTCCTATTCATGAAAATAACAAATGAAATATATCATCTCAGATTTTCAAAATATGCTTTACAGCCAACGCTAGACAAGCATTTGTGTAAGTTTATCATGGCATAATGCTATGCTAGGCTCTGCTACCAGCAGGCAACATTTTCACGAAAATAAGAAAAGCAATCAAGTTAAATAATTTACTTTTGAAGAACTTTGGATGTTTTCACTCAGGAGACTCCCAGTTAGATAGCAAATGTTCCTTTTTTCCAAAAATATTATTTTTGTAGGCGAAATAGCTCCATTATTTCCAGACGTTCCAGACGTACAGCTATAGAATATACATCGCCTCGTGATCAATTTGATCGCTTATTAACGTTTACTAATACCTAAAGTTGCATTACAAAAGTATTTCGAAGTGTTTTGTGAAAGTTTATCGTCGACTTTTTTCATTTAAAAAAATGACGTTACGTTATAAAACGCTATTTTTTTCCTTGATCACACAGTCTTCATAGATCGATATCTAGGCTATATATGGACCGATTTAATCGAAAAAAATGACCCAATAGTGATGTTTATGGGACATCTAGGAGTGCCAACAAAGAAGATGGTCAAAGGTAATGAATGTTTTATATTTTATTTGTGCGTTGTGTAGCGCCGACTATGCTAATTATTTTGTTTATGTCCCCTGCGGGTCTTTTGGGGTGTTACATGCTATGAGATAATAGCTTCTCATGCTTTCGCCGAAAAAGCATTTTAAAAATCTGACTTGTTGCCTGGATTCACAACGAGTGTAGCTTTAATTCAGTACCCTGCATGTGTATTTTAATGAACGTTTGAGTTTTAACGAGTACTATTAGCATTTAGCGTAGCACATTTGCATTTCCAGATGTCTAGATGGGACGCCTGCGTGTCAGGTAGGAGCAAGAGGTTAAGTACCTCATATATTTTCAACCCAGCGAGAAGCGTATGTATATATGGTACCATACAATATACTTTATACATCTATGTTGTGATGCCCGTAAACATTGCATCTCATTCTTTATAATCAGTGATCATCTGCAAACTTCCATGTGTGACTGACTGTATTAACACTGGTCTGATTGTAAGTGATTCACTGTAACTTGTTGATGTGTCGTTGATGTATGATTACTTATTAACTCAAACAGTCACATTGCCAAGCTAAATAGTATGATTGGTGAATATACTACTGTCAACTCCCAGCGTTCCTTGTGAATTCTCAGTAAATTTACACTATAAGGTCGTCCAGAAACCAGAGGTCTGTGGCTTCAGGGCCTCTTTTAATGAGAGTTAAAGTGAATAGCATAATTGGTGAGACACACATTGGTATACAGTGCCTTCGGAAAGTATTCACGCCCCTTGACCTTTTCCACATTTTGTTAGGTTACAGCCTTATTCTAAAATTGGTTAACTGTTTTTTCCCCATATACACAATACCCCACAAGGTTTTTAGAAAATTGTGATAATTTATAAAAATAATACTTTACTCAGTGCTTTGTTGATTCACCTTTGATAGCGATTACAGTCTTGAGTCTTCTTCGGTATGACATCATACTTGACACACCTGTATTTGGGGAGTATTTCCCATTCTTCTCTGCAGATCCTATCATGCTCTGTCAGGTTGGAAGGGGAATATCGCTGCACAGCTTTTTTCAATACTCTTCAGAAATGTTCGATCAGGTTTAAGTCTGTGCCACTCAAGGACATTCAGAGACTTGTCCCGAAGCCGCTCCTCATTGTCTTGGCTATGTGCTTCTGGTTGTTGTCCTGTTGGAAGGTGAACCTTCATCACCAGTCTGAGGTCCTAAGAGCTCTGGAGCAGGTTTTAATCAAGGATCTCTCTGTACTTTGATCCTTTCATCTTTGCCTCGATCCGTATTAGTCTCCCAGTCTCTGCCGCTGAAAAGAGATGGTGCCAGGTTTCCTCCAGACGTGACGCTTGGCATTCAGGCCAAAGAGTTCAATCTTGGTTTCATCAGACCAGAGAGACTTTAGGTGCCTTTTAGCAAACTCGAAGCGAGCTGTCATGTGCCATTTACTGAGGAATGTCTTCTGATGGCCACTCTACCATAAAGGCCTTATTGGTAGAGTGCTGCAGAGATTGTTGTCCTTCTCGAAGGTTCTTCCATCTCCATAGAGGACTCTAGAGCTCTATCAGAGTGACCATCGGGTTCTTGGTCACCTTCCTGACCAAGGTCCTTCTCCCTAGATTGCTCAGATCTAGGAAGAGTCTTGGTGGTTCCAAACTTCTTCAAGAATGATGGAGGTCACTGTGTTCTTGGGGACCTTCAATGCTGCAGAAATGTTTTGGTACCCTTCCCCAGATCTGTGCAGACACAATCCTGTCTCGGAGCTCTACGGACAATTCCTTCGACCTCGTGGCTTCGTTTTTGCTCTGACATGCACTGTCAACTGTGGGACCTTACAGTATATAGACAGGTGTGTGCCTTTCCAATAATGTCCAATCAATTTAGTTTACCACAGGTGAACTCCAATCAAGTTGTAGAATCAGCTCAAGGATGATCAATGGAAACATGATGCACCTGGGCTCTATTTCAAGTCTCATAGGAAAGGGTCTGAATACTTATGTATGTAAGGTATTTCTGTTTTTATGTATTTTTAATTTGCAAACATCTCTAAAAACATGTCGTTGTGGGGTATTGTGTGTAGATTGTTGAGGAATTTGTTTTATTTAATTCATTTTCAAATAAGGCTGTAATGTCACAAAATGTGGGAAAAGACAAGGAGTTTGAATATTTTCCAAAGGCACTGTATATATCCGTTTTAATGAATGAGATGCTTGATTTAATGGTATGACAGCACTGTGACTGACTCCAGCTGGAACCAGGACAGGGAATGACAGAAAACAAGGGTTTCGATGGAGGAGTGTAAGTTAACATTCAGCTCTAACAGAACAAGATGGAAAAGAATGGAGAGTATCTCCTGGCTCTTCTCTATATTGGTAGATTTAACACTCATACTACCAACATATTTCATACACATGGATTACCATTGAGGTCATTTTGACCCTAAGAAGAAACTTTTGGAAAAAGCAACAATCAAAATATCAACTTGATTCTCATCAAAACATCATTAGACATGTTGTGTTATCAAAAAAAAAAATGAAAGACCAAAACAGACATATTCTTAACATTCCTTCAAGAATGTGCAGCTTTTTCCTAAAGTACATTCCACATAAGTACTAAAAAGTTGATTTGCAATCATACTAATTGTCATATTTTATGTGGTAAAAATGTCTGCCATTTAAAGGGGCAGTACACCAACATTTGAAATATACTTTATTTTAGTGACAAAAAGTGATTCATCCATTTATCCTGAGAGACAAGTTCTTTTCTCACCTGGTCTCATCAGCTCCCTATTTAGTTCAGTTCTTTCTGTTTGTATGGTTGTGAGGTATTGTTTTGTTTTTGACTGCCTACCTGTGTTTGACCTTTGCCTGCGACCACAATTCCTGCCTTCTGCAAAGGCGTAATAAATATCTGCCGCGCTGTGCGCAAGATTCTACACCTTTTTCTCCCTGAGTATTCATTACAGAATACATCACCTAAAAACAGAATGGATTCAGCGGAGCTACAGCAGCGCCCTACCCCAGCAAGAGGAGCTTATGGAGGAAATGTTCCATCTTCTCTGCCAGCCTATCCCTACTCCTCTGATGCCAGCTATCGTAACCCATAGCATTCCTTCGTTCACACCCATGTCTGGAACATATAACGGTTCGCCTGGGAAATGTCAGCGATTTCTGATCCAACGCAGCAAATACATTGGTCACAACCCCACTAACTTCGCCACCGACAAGAGCAGGGTGGATTTTGTTGTCTCTACCCACAGGCAAAGCCCTGGATTAGGCCACCTCCATATGGCCTGCCAACAGCACAGAACTCGGATCCGAGACCCATTTTCACACTTCAAAGATGTATTCGATCACTCTCCCTCCGGTCGTCCTATAGGAGACCTCATAAAACTTCAACAAGGTCGCAATTCAGCTGCTGAGTATGCCCTCGAGTTCCCCACCATGGCTGCAGGGAGTTGATGGAAAGAGGCTGCTTTACTTACCGTCTACCGAAGAGGGCTCAACAGGGAACTTCAGGCCGTGCTTGCCTGTAGAGGTCACCTTCAGGATTTAAATCAATACATTCATATCTCCATCGACCACCTCACCGCCGAAGAACTCTGCCACCCAGGAACCCGAAACCTTCTCTTTCCATGATTTCGTCATCCTGTCTGAGTCTTCCAGAGCCCATGCAGTTGGGCCATGCTCCTCTCCCGTGTATCGAACGTCAAAACCGGATCCAATAAGGGCTCTGCCTATACTGTGGGCATTGCCCTGTTCGCCCCCCACAGAGAGATGAGAAGGTTCCCTCCGCTGCCATGCAGGTAGGGGTGTCCTTATTTCTAAATATCTCCCAGAAGCAATTCTCCATCCCAGTATTGATAACCTTGAAGGGGGTTACCAAGTACGTAGAGGGCTTGACCGATTCAGGAGCAGCAAGAAAATGTTATCGATCACCAGCTAGTAAAAGAGCTTGACATTGATCTAACACCTGTCACCCCTTCCTTAAGGATTAACACCCTGGACGGGAAGCCATTGGGCATGCACATGACACAGAGCGTCACCCTCCAGATTGGAGTCTTCCACCCTGAAACCATTCAACTCTCATCCTCGGACACCCACATTGTCGTCACGACCCTGCAATGTCTTAAGCAAAATCAAGGCCTCCACTCTGCCACTGAATCGCCCAGAAGATTGTGCTATTGACTTACTCCCTGGAGAGTCCTCACAGGCCGTGTTTACCCCCTATCTATCATGGAAAATGAGGTAATGGAGAACTACATTGATGTTTCATTTGTCCTTCTTCCCCGGCTGCGTCCAGCTTCTTCCTTTTTTGGAAAAAAAGGACTGTGGTCTCCGTCCATGTATTGAATGACGTCACGGTCAAGAACCATTTCCCTCTTCCTCTGATCCCAGCATCCCTTCAACATCTATACTAAACTCAACCTGTGAACTGTATACAACCTTGTCCATATACATGGAGGCGACGAATGGAAGTGGCCTTCATCACCGCTCGAGGGCACTACGAATACCTGGTCATGCCTTACGAACGCCCCCGCCATCTTCTAATCCTTTATGAAGGAGGTTTTACAGGATATGATCAACCCACTTTCTCATCATCTAGATTGATGACATTTACTCCCTGACGGAGCACATACAGCATGTGCAAAAGGTTCTTCAACGGCTCCTTGACCATAACCTTTTATGTGAAGACTGAAGAGCACCTCCATGTAAC
Source organism: Oncorhynchus nerka (assembly GCF_034236695.1). Lineage (NCBI taxonomy): Eukaryota > Metazoa > Chordata > Actinopteri > Salmoniformes > Salmonidae > Oncorhynchus > Oncorhynchus nerka. Next base: position 40,791,209 of record NC_088420.1, on the reverse strand, counting down.
CTCGGTAAACTTCCTCGGCTTTGTACTGACACCTGGAGGGGTCAGCATAGATGAGAACAAAGTCACCGCCGTCAGTAACTGGCCCAAACCCACCACCATTAAGGGACTCCAATGTTTCATTGGGTTCTTCAACTTCTATTGCCCAACTTCAGTTCTATGGCCGCTCCCCTCACTGCCCTTACCAGCCAAAAGACCCTGACCCTTCAATGGACTGATACCGCCCTGACTGCTTTTAATAACTTGAAACGCCTCTTTACCTCAGCTCCTGTCCTTCGCCAACCTGATACGACCCTTCCTTTCACCCTGGAGGTGGATGCCTCCAAAGTAGGAGCCATACTCTCTCAGTGGATAGGAACACCTCCCAAATCACATCCCTGTACCTTCTTTTCCAGGAAGTTATCCCCCGCTGAGAGGAATTATGATGTGGGGAACAGAGAACTCCTCACCATCAAGCTGGCCCTCGAGGAGTGGCGCCACAGGTTGGAGGGCGCACAACATCCCTTTCTCGTCCTAACAGATCATCGTAATCTGGACTATATCAGAGAGGCCATGAGGTTAAACTCCAAACAAGCCAGCTGGGCTCTCTTCACACGCTTCCATTTTCATGTTACTTACATCCCTGGAAAGATAAATGTAAACGCTTATGCTCTCTCCCGCCAGTTTGACTTTTCGACCAATAACTCAGACCCTACACCCATTATTCTTTCCTCTTGCATTATGGGACCGGTACAGTGGAAGGTTCACTCTGCCATACAAGAAGCCCTAACCTCAGACCCGGCTTCTCCTGAGACACCAGCTGGGAAGAGTGTTAGACCCCAACTGATGCAATGGTGTCACATGTCCTTGGGGTCAGGACATCTGGGTATTACACAAACCACTGAACTTCTAGCCCGGAAGCTCTGGTGGTCCTCACTGGCATCCGATGTTCAGGGATTACGCACTCTCCTGTCCAGTCTGCGCCCAAACCAAAATCCCTCGTCATCTCCCTTCCGGAAAGCTTCAACCTTTGCCAATCCCTCATAGACCCTGGTCCCACATAGCTGTTGACTTCTTCACAGACCTTCCTGAATCCTCTAACACCACCATCCTTGACATAGTAGACCTTTTTTCAAAAATGTGTGGTCTGGTTCCTCTTCCTCATCTACCTAACGCCATGGAATTGGCAGAGTGTATGTTCCAGCAGGTGTTCCGTCTGTATGGATTCCGGAGGACATCGTCTCTGACCGTGGGCCCCAGTTTGTCTCCCGGGTGTGGTGAGCCTTCTGTGACCGACTGTGGGTCACCCTCAGCCTCTCCTCCGGGTACCACCCCCAGACCAACGGGCAGACGGAACACCTGAACCAAGAAATGGGTTACCTCCGCCAAAAATGTTCTGCCTCTCCACATGGCCTATGCCGAATATGCTCAGAACGCACTCATGCACTCACCCCTCCGCCTTACTCTGTTTCAGTGTGTCCTTGGTTTCCAACCTCCCATGTTTCCCTGGGAGGCAGTTCCTGGTACTGTCCCAGCTGTCGACAACTGGTTTCGGCGTGGTGAGCGGGTATGAGAGACCGCTCACCGGCATCTGCAGGAAGCCTTTATTACCCATAAACGCTTTGCCTACAGATGCCGCCAACCTACGCCACTCTTTCACCCCGGACAGCGTGTTTTTTTTTGTTATTTATTTACCTTTATTTAACTAGGCAAGACAGTGAAGAACAAATTCTAAATTCTATTCTACACATTTTTTCATGAAGCTGAGAGAAAATGTTGCAGTTTTAAAGTTACTTTCCTGAAATTCTATATCATGTGCAATCTGGGGCCCCTTGACGTGCACTGCATGCCCGGTCGGTAATCTGGCCCTGTGAATAAACCACCTTTGGGTTATTATCCAAAATATGCCTCTGGGGTCAAAATGACCCCAGTCGGGAGATGATGGTTAAGATATTTGACTTGACATACAATAGCAAGTTCCCCCATTGTTATTATTGTCTCTTAGGGGCTGAACATCTCATGGCTCTAAAAGTATAGCTGTGCAGCGTGTGTTGCTGTGTAACTCGATTGGTGTGTTGTCCATGAGGAGTGTGAAGTGAGAGTCAACATTACTGGTATAAATTAGAGTGATGTAGCCAAGAGTAGTGAGTAATACATGCAAAATGGCTCTGCCAGTAAGGTTTCGCTGGCTGATGCCAAAGCATATAACTTCAATAGTCCAACTATGAGCACAGCAACATGAAACAGAGAGGACCACTATTTAATGATGGTCTCTGTGGCTTGTATGTCATTATGGACACAAAACACCAGTATAAGGCCCTATTTCTTCACTTTAGGAGATGATTTATGAATCTCTATCTGTCGATAAACCATAGTGCAACTGTTTTTTCTGCCATGCTTGCAGATCCATTTGTCATCAGATCATGGATTTGGCCTAGCTGTCTGAGCTTGTCACAGTTATGTAGTTTAACATGGAGCTTTATGTGTAAGGGAAAAATGCTATCAATCTTAGAAAAAAGGGTTCCAAAATGGTTCTTAATCTGTCCCCAACCCAAAAAGGTAGAACCCTTTTGGGTTCCATGTAGAACCCTTTGTGAAAAGGAAAAGGGTTCTCCAAAGGATTCTCCTATGGGGACCCTTATAGGTTCTAGAGAGCACCTTTTTTTCTCAGTGTATTGATCTGTTTATTTCAACACCCAAAGCTATTGCTGTATGTACTACGTATTGTGCCAACAGACTGATTCCAGCTCAAAGTTCCATGTTGCTTTTTTTATCGTAAAGGCCCTCAAATAAAATGCTAGAGAATATACAAAGTTATCACATGAGTGAAATGCAATTACTTTTTTTCAAGAATAGGACTGGTTTCCAACCTGTGGTCTAGACTCACATTAGTCCATGACCTACCTCTCAAAGAATTGTGAAAACTGAAATGAAATGGGTCAAGTATTAATAACTATTACAGATGGTCACCAGAGAGGCCAAAGCATAGCCCATTCATGTCAAGGGAAAATATGACAAAGTGAACATTATAACTAGCTGTCATTCAGTTACACCAGGCTTTGGCTCAGTGGACTAACTCTGTCTTGAGGTTAAGAGACAACTCAAGTCAGATACACCGTTGTTCACACCCACCTGAAGTTGATGGTGAATCGTGGGTCCACCTGAACTGTCCATTCACAGCGAGCGTTGGTGGGGTAACTTTCCACGACTATGTGGCCCTGACGTTTACGGATCACTCCTCCACACTCTATAAACAGGAACAAAACCATTTAGAGCTCACATTTTACATTATCGTGCAATCAGGGTTTTATTTATTAGTGTAATTATATGTTTCATTCTAATTAAATCATTGTGCTGTTGTGTAGCTCATACACAATATTTACTAAAGTATGTGCACACCCCTTCAAACTAGTGGATTCAGCTATTTCAGCCACATCCGTTACCGACAGGTGTATAAAATCTAGCACACATCCATGCAACCTCCATAGACAAACATTGGCAGTAGAATGGCCTAATGGAAGAGCTCAGTGACTTTCAATGTGACACCGTCATAGGATGCCCCCTTCCCACCAAGTCAGTTCATCAAATGTCTGCTCTGCTGGCGCTTTTCTGGTCAACTGTAAGTGCTGTTATTGTGAAATGAATATGTTTCGGAGCAAGCTGAAGCGTGGAGCGTGTAAAAATCATCTGTCCTCGGTTGCTACACTTACTACCTAGTTCCAAACGGCCTCTGGAAGCAACATCAGCCCAATAACTGTTTGTCAAGAGCTTCATGAAATGGGTTTCCATGGCCAAGCAGCTGCACACACGCCTACGATTACCGTGCGCAATGCAGGCGTTGGCTGGAGTGTTGTAAAGCTCGCTGCTATTGGACTCTGAGCAGTGAAACACGTTTTCTGGAATGATGAATCACGCTTCACTATCTGGCAGTCCGACAGACTAATCTGTGTTTGGTGGGTGCCAGGAGAACGCTACTTGCCCCAATGCATAGTGCCAACTGTAAAGTTTGATGGAGGAGGAATAATAGTCTGGGGCTGTTTTCCATGGTGCGTGCTAGGCCAATTAGTTCCAGTGAATGGAAATCTTAACGCTACAGTATATAATGACATTCTAGACGATTCTGTGCTTCCAGCTTTGTGGCAAGAGTTTGGGGAAGGCCTTTCCTGTTTCATCATCACAATGCCCCCGTGCACAAAGTGAGGTCCATACAGAATCTTTTTTTTCAAGATCAGTGTGGAAGAACTTGACTAGCCTGCACAGAGACCTGACCTCAACCCCATTGAACACCTTTGGGATTAATTGGAACGCCGACTGTGAGACAGGCCTAATTGTGCAACATCAGTGCCTGACCTCATGCTCTTGTGGCTGAATGGAAGCAAGTCCCAGCAGCAATGTTCCAACATCTAGTGGAAAGCCATCCCAGAAGAGTAGAGGCTGTTATAGCAGCAAATGGGGGACCAACTCCATATTAATGCCCAAGATTTTGGAATAAGATGTTCGACGAGCAGGTGTCCACTGTCCACATACTTGTGAACATGTAGTGTACAGTCGTGGCCAAAAGTTTTTTGAATGACACAAATATAAATTTTCACAAGTTTGCTGCTTCAGTGTGTTTAGATAGTAACATCTGACAAAACTATGGAATACTGAAGTATAATTACAGGCATTTCATAAGTGTCAAAGGCTTTTATTGACAATTACATGAAGTTGATGCAAAGAGTCAATATTTGCAGTGTTGACCCTTCTTTTTCAAGACCTCTAATATCCTCCCTGGCATGCTGTCAATTAACTTAACCACATCCTGACTGATGGCAGCCCATTGTTGCATAATCAATGCTTGGAGTTTGTCAGAATTTCTGGGTTTTTGTTTGCCCACCCGCCTCTTGAGGATTGACCACAAGTTCTCAATGGGATTAAGGTCTGGGGAGACTCCTAGCCATGGACCCAAAATATCGATGTTTTGTTGCCCGAGCCACTTAGTTATCACTCTTGCCTTATGGCAAGGTGCTCCATCATGCTGGAAAGGCAATGTTCGTCACCAAACTGTTCCTGGATGGTTGGGAGAAGTTGCTCTCGGAGGATGTGTTGGTACCATTCTTTATTCATGGCTGTGTTCTTAGGCAAAAATGTGAGTGAGCCCACTCCCTTGGCTGAGAAGCAACCCCACACATGAATGGCCTCAGGATGCTTTACTGTTGGCATGACACAGGACTGATGGTAGTGCTCACCTTGTTTTCTCCGGACAAACTTCTTTCCGGATGCCCCAAACAATCGGAAAGGGGATTCATCAGAGAAAATGACTTTACCCCAGTCCTCAGCAGTCCAATCGCTGTAGCTTTGGCAGAATATCAGTCTGTCCCTGATGTTTTGCCTGGAGAGAAGTGGCTTCTTTGCTTCTTTGCTGCCCCTCACTGTGTGTGTAGATGCACTCACACCTGCCTGCTGCCATTCCTGAGCAAGCCCTGTACTGGTGGTGCCCCGATCCCGAAGCTGGATCAACTTTAGGAGACGGTCCTGGCGCTTGCTGGACTTTCTTGGGCGCCCTGAAGCCTTCTACACAACAATTGAATCGCTCTCCTTGAAGTTCTTGATGATCCGATAAATGGTTGATTTAGGTGCAATCTTACTGGCAGCAGTATCCTTGCCTGTGAAGCCCTTTTTGTGCAAAGCAATGATGACGGCACTTGTTTCCTTGCAGGTAACCATGATTGACAGAGGAAGAACAATGATTCTAAGCACCACCCTCCTTTTGAAGCTTCCAGTCTGTTATTCGAACTCAATCAGCATGACAGTGATCTCCAGCATTGTCTTCGTCAACACTCACACCTGTGTTAACGAGAGAATCACTGACATGATGTCAGTTGGTCCTTTTGTGGCAGGGCTGAAATGCAGTGGAAATTATTTTTTGGGATTCAGTTAGTTCATTTGCATGGCAAAGAGGGACTTTGCAATTAATTGCAATTCATCTGATCACTCTTCATAACATTCTGGAGTATATGCAAATTGGCATCATACAAACTGAGGCAGCAGACATTGTGAAGTTAATATTTGTGTCATTCTCAAAACCTTTGGCCATGACTGTATATGTAATTGCCATCTAAAGTTGAGTAATAGCATGATATTTACCAGTTACAGAGTTACATGGCATACATTAGGGAAAATACACTTCAAACGGGAGACAAATGAAGAATGCAGGCTGGTAAAAGTAAACAAAATGCACATTAACCACAGGCCTGCAGCCAAGAGCCACAAATACATGCCAAGTTTCTGCGGTTGATGAAAATACATCAGAAACCTATGCTTTCTCTAGAAATTATATTGTGAGATTCCAGGATGTTGACTAACACTATTTTGACTTTTCAGCTCCTTGAATGGAAAATCTATGAGACAATTAGCTCTTATCCATGCAAAATACTGTTGTGCCAGAATTGTCTCCTATAGTAATTGGTATATACTGCACTGTAGGTACAGTATGGTATATGCCTATATAGAGGCATGGAAAGGAAGCGTGTTGAAGTTACTTATAACCCTGATACAAGGTCAAATATTCTTTCATCCCCATAATGGTTTTGGTTGGAACTGGGGGAATAAAGTAATCTGATCCTAGATCTGTGGTTAAGGGCACATTTTACCCGTAGCGATGGTAGGAGGTAATGTGGGTAGAGGAATATGTGAGAATGAGTGTACTCACTCAAGCAGTCACCGCCTGACCAGCCGGGTCGACACTCAGCACAGTACTTCCCCTTGACAAAGAAATCATCTCTGGGGCCCCACGTCCCGTTGTTACACCGCTTACAGTTCTCAAATATGCTGCAACCTAAGAGAGAGAAGAAGAGAGGGGAAAATGGTGGAGTAAGAGAGACAAAGACTGAGAGGTTAGATAGAAAGAAAGATGGAGCCGGCACAGCATCAAGTAGAAAGTGCTGACTGAAAACTGAAACGTCTGAAACCTCTTCACCATACAGTACCTTCAGAAGGTATTCATACCCTTGAATTATTCCACATTTTGTTGTGTTACAGCCTGAATGTAAAATATATTAAATATTATATTTCTCACCCATCTACACACACTACCCCATAATGACAAAGTGAAAACATGTTTTTAGAAATATTTGCTAATTTATTGAAAATGAAATACAGACATATCTCATTTGCATAAGTATTCACACCGATTTGATATGACACTCCAAATTGAGCTCAGATGCATCCAATTTCCTTTGATCGTCCTTGAGATGTCACTATGACTTGGAGTACGCCTGAGGCCAATTCAATTGTTTGGACATGATTTAGAAAGAAACACAGCTGTCTATATAAAGTCTCATATGTCAGAGCATAAACTATACCAGAGGAACTGTCCGTAGATTTCTGAGATAGTATTGGTGATGAGACATACCATATATGGGAAAAGGTATAAAACACTATATTGAATATTGAAAGGTTCCAAGACTAAAGTGGTGTCCATAATTGGGAAATTGAAAAAAATATGGAATTACCCAGAATACCTAGTGCTGGCTGTCCGACCAAACTGAGCAACCATGCAAGGAGGACCTTGGTCAGGGAGGTGACCAAAACCCCAGTGACCACTCTGATGGACCTACAGAGTTCCTTGGCTGAGATGGGATACACCTGCCAGAAGGACAACAGTCTCTACAGCACTTCATAAATCTGGGCTTCATGGGAGTGGCCAGACGGAAGCCATTCCTGAGATAAAGGCAAATGATAGCATGCCTGGAGTTTGCAAAAAGGCACGTGAAAAACTCTGAGAGCATGTAACTGAAAATGTTATGTTTGTGCTTTTCTAAAAAAACATTTCTGTTTTCATGCAAGTGACTGATTGAACTAATCCTTACTGTCAGTATCTGCAATTTGGCAGTACGCCAAGACCCTTGTTTTGAGAATGAAAGATATCTCAGTTTCAAGGTCTCAGCTTAGAGAGAAGAAGCCTCGTGATGTATTGGTCTGTCACATGCATGAACCCGTATTGGTCGGTCACATAAAGGAAGCGAACGTTAATGATGAATTAATTATGAATGATGGATAAGCTAAACCATGCAGATATAACTTGTCTGCAGTATACAAGAGAACTAACAGGACTGCCCTGGTATAACTCCTGAAAGATGTTTACGATGGTGCAAAAATAGAAAACAATAGAATAAAACCAATAAAACTGAACATAAAAAGAGTTACCATAAGTCTTAAATCAAGTAATAGCATGAAGGGAATGTGATTGTGAGTTGCATGAGTGTAGTGAATGTGGATGTGAGAGTTGTGTGCGTGTGGAAATGATTAAGATTATTAAAAGTTCTATATACATTTTCATTTTTTTCTTTTGTTACTTCATCAGATCTCTAGTAACTCATTATACTCTTCTTTACCAATTCCTCCTTCAGACATGTGCTCTATTCATACAGGGGTTTAGATACTTACACTAGTTGTTGTGTTTAACAGCATATTCAGGAATAGTACTTTCTCCTTTCATATCTCTCACATACACAGATTCCCTATATAACTTTACGGATCATAAACGCCTACAGACATCGACACCACTCATGTGCAACGACATCACCATATGTATCTTCAACTGTTCTTTTGCTGCTACTTTTGCACTACTATTGGTAGTGGCTGCAGACACACGTAGACACTTCTTAGGTATACGATTATGTGGTCTGAGCACTATGTCTGAAGAAAACCAGGCACAGCTCATCACCCGTCTAACACCATGAAACATGGGGATGCTATGGGGATGCTTTTCAGCGGCAGGGACTGGGAGACTGGTAAGGATAGAGGAAACAATGAATTGAGCCAAACACAGGCAAATCCCTGATGAGAACCTGCTTCAGAGTGCAAACGACCTTAGACTGGTGGGCAAAGATTTACGTTCCAACAGGACAATGACCCCAGGCATACAGCCAAAGTAACGCTCTAATAGTTTCAGAACAAGAATGTGAAAGTCATTGAGTGGCCCAGCCGAAGCCCAGACTTGAATCCCATTGAAAATATGTGGAAAGACTTGAAGATTGCTGTCCACTGCCACTCCCCATCTAACTCAACAGAGCTTGAGATTCTGCAAGGAAGAATGTGCAATGCTGATACAGACATACCCAAGACGACTCAAAGCTGTAATCGCCGCCAAAGGTGCTTCTACAAAGTATTGACTCAGGGTTGTGAAATCTTATGCAAATTAGATATTTCTGTGATTAGTTTTCAATAAATGTGGGTTATGAATACTTTCTGAAAGTACTGTAAGTGTGATGCATTCAGTCACAGTCTTGGTTTGCCCATTCCCAATTACTATGGACGGTTTCAATCGGCCCCATACACCTACTGCATTCCCCTTAGTGCCTGTTAGCTCTTTACATCAGACCTGCTAAACTCATCAGGCTCCTCTTGCACTGTAACAGGGTAACAGAACAGAAAAAACAGCTTCCTGAAATAGAAATGTCCAGAAAACCCCCAGAAGGACTGAGTTTCAGATAGGATATATTTTCACATTGGAGGTTCTATGGTGCTCTGTGTTGCAGACATCCTGAGGACAGGCAGGGCGTCAGGGAGAAGGACATCAGAGACACAGCAGCAGGACATATAAACACCAAGAGGTATCAGTGTAAACATCAAATGACTTTACCATGTCTCTCTCCATCTACATGCAGTACACTCAGGATAGAGAGGGATGGAAAAGGGTTTACTGTATGAGATTTACAGGAAAAGTCCTTTATAAGTGCATACTTCAGCCTTTTACTATTTCGGTGAAATCTGGCCAATAGTTCAGGCAGAGGAGTATGTTGTGAAGTTGGAACAGACAAACAACATATTTTCATAAGTGAAAAGATTAGCATATTCTGATAGGTAAAGTCTTGCAACAACTTGTGGTGAAATATAATAACTACGCATTGCGCCTTTTGAGCAATGAGTTCTCTGAGGTTATATATGCTGCATTGACTTTGTTATTGCCAACACACCTCCCCCTCAGAGTAAATACACAACAGGAGAGCAACATAAAGGGATGCCCTCAATGAAAGCAAATGTAATGAATTGTACAATGTCTCTCAATAGCTTGCTATTTTCTGGAAAATAATGAGGGTTAGGCATTTGTCTCTAATGTGGTTGGTCTAAACTTATTGCATTTCACTCTACGTGGCCCAACCTCACTGCTATTGTATGTCGGCTAGGCTTATAAGAGAGCCTTGAAGGCAGATGGCATACAGACTAAAACATCAGTAAAGACATGACACTGGATCTAATGGGTACTGTTTCAGAAATGTACTGGTATAATAGCCTCCTCCACACTATGTGTACTTGCAAATGAAACATGTATTAACAAATCCAACACTAAGGCATAATGGAACTCCATGTATCTGACCATGTTGTTGTTAATCAAATCGTGTGCATTCAACCAGGTTTACCAGATAAAATAACCTAAATGGAGAAGTACTCCCCATGTTTTGAGCCAGCATGGCGATCTTGGACAGGTTTACCTGGGTGGATGATGCAGGGGTCACACTCGTTGATTGCGTTGCGGCAGCAGGGCACAGCGTAGCCAACAGGGGTGCCCTGGAAAGGACACTTACAACGGATGACGTCATACTCACAGCAGCCCCGACACATGACGTTCCATTCTGGGCCCGGGCAGTGGTTATACAGGTACCTGTAATCTGGGAACAAACCAGCACACCTGGGTCAAATACATGTTTTAAAATTGACTTTTCTTTAAATCAGAGGAGCCCAATTGAGACCAGGGTCTCATTTTCAATGGTACCCCGAGACCATGAAGTAAAATAAAATAAAAATATGTAACAAGATACAATAACAAGTACATTACATTAGAACGTCACTAACATTCAGACATCATAAACAAGTTATTACATCAATCAATCAATAAATCAACACATTTGCACACCTCAGTGAACTAATTTATCATCAGAGTTTGAAAATGCCTTAGTGTCACCAGGGAATCCAAATGTAATGAATTTTGTAAGTGATTCCAAAATGTGGAGCGTGAAAACTAAAAGCCGATTTACCTAATTCCCGTGGAGACCCAAGGAATCTGAAGAGATAACCAACACTGTGAACGGGTTTGATATCTCATTCTTTTATACATTAGCAAAGAAGTTAGATAAGTTGGAAGCTTGTGTAGTAGGGCTTTGCAAACAAAAAGGGAGTAATGAATTGATCTATGGGACTTTAATGAGGAGCAGCCAACCTGTTGATACAGGATGCAGTGGTGAGTACTAAAACTGTCATCAATGATAAAACGAATGGCGCTATGGTGGACGGCATCCAAAGGTTTAAGAGTGGTGGCTGCTGCAATCTGGTAAATGGTGTCACCATAATGATCTGTCAGGAAGGTGGACTGTACAATCTGCTTCCTGATATTTAGGGAGAGGCAAGATATATTCCTTTTTTTGCTTTTTTAACCAGGGATAGACATCTATTTCTCAAATGTCTGATGGACTGCCAATCAGACGTAGGATCAGTTTGTCTTGCAGTCAGACGTAGGATCAGCCCATCGAAATTTCTTTCCTGTCATTTCTTAGACAATTCATGTGTAAAACAAGGATTACAACAGTCTTTTAACCTTAGTCTTTTGTATTTATCTGCAACAGAGTTAACAGGGTAATAACACAATTAAGGGCCTGATCCGAGTCGGTGATAGATGACACAATCCCCCAGTCATTCAATCCCAGCTCAGACAAAAAAAAATGTGCTCATTAAAATTCTAAATAATTATCTTTGTAATAACGCATGAGCGAGATTTGGGTAGTTTAACATCTCTTATACAGGCAACGCGACAATGGTCACTGAACTCATTGGCACATATCCCATTGGCTGTAAACGTATGAAGGGCATTTGTTAGAATAATATCTAATTGAGTAGATTTTTCTGGGCAAACAAGCCACGGGTCACCACTGTGAAATGCCTAGATGTTGAATCCAGCCATATGGATGCAGCCTCTCTATACACATGTTCCTCCTCTGCCTGCTCATCTGTGTGTGTTTTGTCATATTGTATTACATCAGACATTCATTTGTTAATGGCAAATACATTAACAATCAAGTGTTGCAAGATGGCAAACACATTATTGAATCAAATCATCAATCATAAACTATATTGAATTATGTGGCAGGCTGGCAGCACCAATGTTGACCCTCTCTCCACGTGTTAGGTTGGTACACAATAAATCTGAGGAACATTTAGTCGGATATTGATTTGATCTGAGGTCCTTTTAAACTGAACAGATTTCATTATGTAACTGTGGAGAAGTCTGAGCATAGACAAGTGGAAATTCATCTGAGATGAATGTGGAAAGAGAGAGAGAGAGGGGGAGAAAGAGGGGAGAGCGAGAGAGAGACAGAAAGACAGAGAGAGGGAGAAAGAAGGGAGAGAGACAGAGAGTGGCCTCAGACATGGCACCGTGTCATCATTACGGAACACTCTTCTCTTCGCAGCATTCTACACATTCCCTCCCACCACCAGTCCAATCATAATATCCTTCTTTCCTCTCCCTTCCTCCCTCCCTCCCTCTCTCTCTCTCTTTCTCTCTCACTCTCTCTTCCTAACTTCTCTTTCTTCCCTGCATTTAAGACTTCTACATACACGTTCCCAGTTTTCATGAGGTGTAACTGCAGCCAACGAGGCCTGAACTGTTAATCTAAACTCAGAAAAAAAAGAAACGTCCTCTCACTGTAAAATGTGTAAATATTTGTATGAACACAACAAGATTCAACAACTGAGACATAACTGAACAAGTTCCACAGACATGTGACTAACAGAAATTGAATAATGTGTCCCTGAACAAAGGGGGGGTCAAAATCAAAAGTAACAGTAAGTATCTGGTGTGGCCACCAGCTGCATTAAGTACTGCAGTGCATCTCCTCCTCATGGACCGCGCCAGATTTTCCAGTTCCTGCTGTGAGATGTTACCCCACTCTTCCACCAAGGCACCTGCACGTTCCCGGACATTTCTGGGGGGGATTGGCCCTAGTCCTCACCCGCCGATCCAACAGGTCGCAGACGTGCTCAATGGGATTGAGATCCGGGCTCTTCGCTGGCCATGGCAGAACACTGATAATCCTGTCTTGCAGGAAATCATGCACAGAATGAGCAGTATGGCTGGTGGCATTGTCATGCTGGAGGGTCATGTCAGGATGAGCCTGCAGGAAGGGTAGCAGATGAGGGAGGAGGATGTCTTCCCTGTAACTCACAGCGTTGAGATTGCCTGCAATGACAACAAGCTCAGTCCGATGATGCTGTGACACACTGCCCCTGACCATGACTGTCCCTCCACCTCCAAATCGATCCCGTTCCAGAGTACAAGCCTCGTGAATTCGACCATCACCCCTGGTGTGACAAAACCCTGACTCGTCAGTGAAGAGCACTTTTTGTCCTGTCTGGTCCAGCGACGGTGGGTTTGTGCCCATAGGTGACGTTGTTGCTGGTGATGTCTGGTGAAGATCTGCCTTACAACAGGCCCACAAACCCTCAGTCCAGCCTCTTGCGGACAGTCTGTGCACTGATGGAGGGATTGTGCGTTCCTGGTGTAATTCGGGCAGTTGTTGCTGGCATCCTGTACCTGTCCCGCTGTTGTGATGTTCGGATGTACCAATCCTGTGCAGGTGTTGTTACACGTGGTCTGCCACTGCGAGGAAGATCAGCTGTCCGTCCTGTCTCCCTATAGCACTGTCTTAGGCATCTCCCAGTACGGACATTGCAATTTCTTACCCTGGCCACATCTGCAGTCCTCATGCCTCCTTGCAGCATGTCTAAGGTGCGATCACGCAGATGAACAGGGACCCTGGGCATCTTTCTTTTGATGTTTTTCAGAGTCAGTAGAAAGGCACCCTCGGTGCCCTAAATTTTCATAACTGTGACCTTAATTGCCTACCTTCTGTAAGCTGTTAGTGTCTTAACGACCTTCTACAGGTGCATGTTCATTAATTGTTTATGGTTCATTGAACAAGCATGGGAAACAGTGTTTAAACCCTTTACAATGCAAAGTCATTTGGATGAAGACAGGGTCCTGAAAAAGGAACAGTTCTTTTTTTGCTGAGTTTATTTCAGAGCTCTGTGGCTCTTTCCTCTGACCCAAAGTCCTGTTGCTATGCAGAGCTGATTCTCCATGGTAACAACCTCAATAGTACATACACACAGTACACATACAGTAAATGCACACGCACACGCACACGCACACACACACACACACACACACGCACGCACACATGCATGCATACACACACACAGGGGAGTATGTGAGTTAGTGTTGAGGCTTTGATTCATCTGTGAAAGGTTGTTTGTGGACAGTCAGCTGGACAGGAGATGTACAGGCGATGTCCTGGAATGCGGTTAGATATCCCTTCCTACAATCCCCCCATCTCTCTGGCCTTGTAACATTAATCAACTCATAAACGATATCCTACTCCAAGGGAGATCTGCGCTTCTCCTTAAGAATCTCAATCTCATCTCTGCCATCCAAGGACAGTTCAGGAATGGCATACTATTTTCATCACTCAGAGAATAGATTGTGAGAGGCCAGGTCAAATGTATTATCAGTGCGGAATTATAAGTGAAGACAGTCAATTCAACTGCACTGCTGTCATACTTTGTTTGGAAAGCTCTATGAGTGATTTCGCAATTCAGGTTGTTTTGGATCGGTTCTTCTTTTGCTGACATATTATTGCTGTGGTAACCCTGAAAAGAAGGGTAATGTTTCATGTAAAACAACAACCTATAGAAAATGTTTTACTCCAGGGACAACAGGGAAGTCTTTACAGGGAATCCATCATTGTCATAATGTGTATAACCTGAGGATTCCAGTATAATTCTAGTGTGATGCCATTGAGCTACTCCTTATGTAACCAGTTGCTCAACAAGCCTGTCCCTCCACTTCAATACCCCCCAGATGGTTTTATGTGTGTCACGCCCTGACTTTAGAGATCCTTTTTATTCTCTATTTTGGTTAGGCCAGGGTGTGACTAGGGTGGGTACTCTAGTTTTTGCATTTCTATGTTGGCCTGGTATGGTTCCAATCAGAGGCAGCTGTCTATCGTTGTCTCTGATTGGGGATCATATTTAGGCAGCCTTTTCCCACCTGTTGTTTGTGGGATCTTGTTTTTGTATAGTTGCCTTGAGCACTGCAATACTGCACGTTTGTTATATTCTTTGTTGTTTTGGTTGTAAGTTTCACTATTAAGTATAATGTGGAACGCATTTCAAAAATCGTGACAATGTGTTCAAAGCACATGTGGCCCAGTGCTCTTGTTCTCATCCCTACTCATCTCTTTTGTATTGTATTGTGTCTTCTGCTTTGACTGTGTGTCTGCTTCTTCAGGGGGCACAGAGAGAAACCGAGAGGGAGAGAGAGAGATAGAGAGAAACCGAGAGTGAGGGCATAAGAGAGAGGTTTGGAGAGTTGTTTACATAGAACATGCAGGGACATTTTTTACAAAGCTCTACAATACATTTGGACAGCCTCACCAGCATTGTTACTGGAGTTAATTACACATGCATTCAACCAGACAGCATCAGAGGCACGATCACTATAAATGACCACAGAATGAACATAATAACCAACAAGCCCATGGGTTAGCCTCCGACCTGTTTATGTCCATTGTTAAAAGCCAACACTTAACAGCTTTATAGCATTAAGTTAAGAATAAAGAAGCTTCCATTTTTCCTTCAGCAGTTGCTAAATACCTTCCACGTATCCAGTCTGTTTATCTATTCATGCACCTAAGTTGGACTGTGAGGTGGCAACAATAAACGCATACTTTTATAAAAAGTAGACAGTCTACTTTGTCCTTGTCTCATATTGTTTGTTCATAGCTCAGCACTAAGTAAACCACCAGCAGCAGTCTGGAGGGGAGCCATAGTGGAGGCGACAGTGACTTAGTGCATCCTGTTATTTGTATGGGATCTGTTAAGTGTCTGGGTAGACTAATCTAGCCCTCGTAGTTATTGGCTTGGACTCCATCTACCCAGACTCACGTCTGCTTACACTCACTGATATACTGTACATCAGTGTATAGACGCTAGGGCGGTAGAAACTGTCCAATAGTCATCCTCTTTCCTATAATTAGAGCACAAAGTGGATTGCATAAGAACAAGGCTTGGTGTTAGCAAATAAGAGACACAGTGTGTCTTTAAATTGAAATCAATGTTGTTATTATTGCTTAATTGACCGCTGTTGCTGTAGGTTCACTACACCATTTGTAAACCAAGTTCTGGTCCATATACAATACTAGACAAAAGTTTGGACACACCTACTCATTCAAGGGTATTCCTTTATTTTTGCTACTTTCTGCTCTGTAGAATAATAGTGAACACATTTATATTTGAGATTGTTCAAATAGCCACCCTTTGCCTTGATAATAGCGTGAACAAATTGAAAAGAAGTGGCTAATCCTGAAGAGGTTAACCAGCATGGCTACCAAAGCATTCCAGGTGAAGCTGAATGAGAGAATGACAAGAGTGGTCAAAGCTGTCATCAAGCCAAAGGGTGGCTACTTTGAATAATCCAAAATATAGTTTGATTTGTTTAACACTTTTTTGGTTATGTGATTCCATATGTGTTATTTCATAGTTTTGATGTCTCCACTATTATTCTACAATGTAGAAAATAGTAAAAATAAAGAAAAACCCTTGAATGAGTAGATGTGTCCAAACTTTTGACTGGTACTGTACATCCAGGGTGGGTTACTGACGTGATTACCTTACTGAATTATCAGATTGTGAGTGAATTGAGGATCCTCTTGGGATGTTGAGGTGTCGACGGTCTCCTTCTGCTTAGTGACAGTTTAAATGGCCTATAAAGGCTCGTATACCAGGCTGATTTGGCATGCTGTCGGAGTTGATTTATATTGGCCTACAGGGAAACTACAAGAGAGGGTCAACAGGTTTTTTGGCGCATCTGGCATTCATATCGATTGAAACATCGTCTCCGGCCTCCAGAGATGCTTAAAGTCATGCTTTGTAATGTCCCAAATGGTATTGATGAGCTGCCCCAAGCACATTCCTGTCATATCATACACACTATAGAATATCATAATTGAACTTATTAATGTGATATAAGGGGTACCAAGTGTGTGCAAAGCTGTCATCAAGGCAAAGCATGGCTACTTTGAAGAATCTCAAATATAAAATAGATTTGTGGTTAATACTGTACATGATTCCATATGTGTTATTTCATAGTTTTGATGTATTCACTATTATTTTCGAATGTAGAAAATAGTAAAACTTTTAAAAAACCTGGAATGAGTAGGTGTGTCAAAACTTTTGACTGGTACTCTATATCAACCACATTTTGTTATGTTACAGCCTTATTCTAAAATGGATTAAATAGAACAAATTCCTCAGCAGTCTAAACAAAGTACCTCACAATGACAAAGCGAAAACAGGTTTTTAGATATGTTTTGCAAATGTACTAAACTTAAAAAAACAGAAATACCTTATTTACATAAGAATTCAGACCCTTTATTATGAGGCTCAGAGTTGAGCTCATGTGCATCCTGTTTCCACTTATCACCCTTGAGATATTTCTAAAACTTGGAGTCAATTCTATTGATTGGACATGACTTGGAAAGGCACACACCTGTCTATGTAAGGTCGCATGGTTGACAGTGCATGTCGGGGAAGAAAATAAGCCATGGGGTTGAAGGAACTTTCCGTAGAGCTCCGAGACATGACTGCATAGAGGCGTAGATCTGGGGAAGGGTACCAAAAAACTTGCAACATTGAACACAGTGACTTCCATCATTCTTAAATGGTAGAATGTTGGGACCGCCAAGACTCTTCCTAGAGCTGGCCGCCCGGCCAAACTGAGCAATCAAGGGAGAAGGGCTTTGGTCAGGGAGGTGACCAAGAACCCGATGGTCACTCTGACAGAGCGCCAGAGTTCCTCTGTGGAGATGGGAGAACCTTATAGAAGGACAACCATCTCTGCAGCACTCCACCAATCAGGCCTTTAAAGTATTGTGGACAGATGTAAGCCACTCCTCAGGAAAAGGCAAATGACAGCCTGCTTGGACTTTGCCAAAAGACACCTAAAGGACTCTCAGACCATGAGATACAAAATTCTCTGGTCTGATGAAGCCAAGATTGAACTCATTGGCCTGAATGCCAAGTGCCATGTCTAGAGGAAATCTGGTGGTTTCAGCATCATGCTGTGGGGATGTTTTTCAATGGCAGGAAGACTAGTCAAGATCGAGGGAAAGATGAATGGAGCAAAGTACAAAGAGATTATTGATGAAAACCTGCTCCAGAGCGCTCAGAGGCTCAGACTGGGGCGAAGGTTCACCTTCCAATACTACTACGACTTTAATCATCACAGCCAAGACAATGTAAAAGTGGCTTCGGGTAAAGTCTCTGAATGTCCTTGAGTGGCCCAGCCACGGACTTGAACCCAATCAAACATCTCGATCAAAACCCGATCAAACAACCCGATCAAACATGAACCATGCATGAGAACACCAGCTGTTTTGGATGACTGTGTGTTCACGCTCTCCGTACCAGAATGCATACTCAGAGCATGTGCTGACCAGCTGCCAAGTGTCTTCACTGACATTTTCAACCTTTCCCTGACCCAGCCTGTAATACCTACAGCACATATTTTCAACCAGTACACATAGTCCCTGTGCCCAAGAACGCCCCGTAGCATTCACATCTGTAGACTTTGAAAGTCTGGTCATGGGTCACATCAACACCATCATCCGAGACACCATGGATTCGCATACTGCCCCAACAGATTCACAGATGACGCAAAGTATATAGCACTCCACACCGCCAGATCCTAACTGGACAAAAGGAACACCTACGTGAGAATGCTGTTCATTGACAACAGCTCAGCATTCAACACCATAGTGCCCTCCAAGTTCATTGCCAAGCTAAGGACCCTGGGACTGAACACCTTCCTCTGCAACTAGATCCTGGACTTCCTGACAGGCTGCCCCCTGGTGGTGAGGGCAGGCAACAACACATCTGCCACGCTGACCCTCCACACTGGGGCCCCTCAGGGGTGCGTGCTTAGTCCCCTCCTCCATTCCCTATTCACCCACGACTGTGTGGCCGTGGACAACTCTCACACCATCATTACATTTGCCAACGACACGACGGTGGTAGGCCTGATCAACGATGACTATTAGACAGTCTATAGGGAGGAGGTCAGAGACCTGGCAATTTGGTGCCAGGACCATAAACACTCCCTTAAAGTCAGCGAAACAAAACAAAGATCTACAGCTGCACAATTGAGAGCATCTTTACTGGCTGCATCACCTCTTGGTATGGAAAACTGCTTGGCACCTGACCATAAGGAGCTACAGAGGGTAGTGTGTACGGCACATCAATCACTGAGGCTGAGCTCCCTGCCATCCAGAACTGCTATACCAGGCAGTGTCAGAGGAAAGGGCCTAAAGACTCCAGCCACCCAAGTCATAGACTGTTTTCTCTGCTACCACACGGCAATCGGTACCGGAGAGCCATGACTGGGACCAAAAGAACAGCTTTTAACCTCAAGCTTTGCGTTAAACCCCTTTTTTGTTGTTGGACTGAATCTCTTGAGCTGGCTCTATGCACACTCACTGGACTCTACCCACACACTGACACATCCTACACTAACACTCCAACACACAAGCACTACATACACTCACACAACACACACACAGACACACACACATCACACACAGACATCACACACAGACATCACACACACACACACACACACACACACACACACATTCACATGCGATGCGGCTACTTTGTTGATAATCTATCCTAATTGCCTGGTCACTTTTACCCCTACCTACAGTTGAAATCGGAAGTTTACATACAACTTATCCAAATTCTTTTGAACTCAGTTTTTCGTTCTTGACATTTAATCCTAGTAAAATCTCCCTGCCTTAGGTCAGTTAGGATCACCACTTTATTTTAAGAATGTGTAATATCAAAATAATAGTGGAGAGAATGGTTTATTTCAGCTTTTATTTATTTTATCACATTCCCAGTGGGTCAGAAGTTAACATACACTCAATTAGTATTTGGTAGCATTGCCTTGGGTAACCTTTCAGGTTATGTCGATACAGGACACGTTTTACTGTGGATATAGATATTTTTGTACCTGTTTCCTCCAGAATCTTCACAAGGTCCTTTGCTGTTGTTCTGGGATTGATTTGCACTTTTTGCACCAAAGTACGTTCATCTCTAGGAGACAGAACGCGTCTCCTTCCTGAGCGGTATGACTGCTGCGTGGTCCTATAGTGTTTATACTTGCGTACTATTGTTTGTACAGATGAACTTGGTACTTGGAAATTTCTCCCAAGGATTAACCAGATTTGTGGAGGTCTACAATTTACAATTTGTTTTCTGAGGTCTTGGTTGATTTTTTAAAGATTTTCCCATGATGTCAAGCGAAGTGGCACTGAGTTTGAAGGTAGGTCTTGAAATACATGCTAATTACTCAAATGATGTCAATTAGCCTATCAGAAGCTTCTAAAGCCATGACATAATTTCCTGGAATTTTCCAAGCTGTTTAAATGGACAGTCAACTTAGTGTATGTAAACTTCTGACTTACTGGAATTGTGATACAATGATTTATAAGTGAAATAATCTGTCTGTGAACAATTGTTGGAAAAATTACTTGTGTCATGCACAATATAGATGTCCTAACCGACATGCCAAAACTATAGTTTTCTAACAAGAAATTTGTGGAGTGGTTGAAAATCGAGTTTTAATGACTCCAACCTAAGTGTATGTAAACCTCTGACTTCAACTGTACATATACATATTACCTCAACTACGTACCTCGTACCCCTGCACATTGACTCGGCACCGGTACTCCTTGTATATAGTCTCGTTATTGTCATTTTATTGTGTTACTATTTCCTTTTTTTATTTAGATAATTCTTTGTACTTTTTAACTCTGCAGTGTTTGTAAAGGGCTTGTAAGTAAGCATTTCACGGTCAAATCTACACCTGTTGTATTTGGCGCATGTGACAAATACAATTAGATTCGATTTGACTCTGTTTACTGAGACAAAGCTCTGCTGATAAGTCTATTATGTTTTGATCAGACCGTGACTAAAAGTATTCTCTCTGTCAAGTCTGGACCATGCAGGAATGCTGCTCTATCTCAGAGGGGAGCCCACTCCTCTACCTCTTCGCAGCTAATGACTGTTTACCAAGCCTCAATGGCAGTACATGTCTTCTGGGTCGTGCTTTGGCAGGTCTTGTACAAAGCAAAGAGAGATGTCTTACTGCCCTACAAACACACATTCGTGAGGCATACAGCTCAACCACCTGAATAGCCCATACATCGCATAGTAACACTTTTGTGGGCAAGAAATTAGAGCTGGTGGGAACTGTGTGTGTGTGTGTGTGTGTGTGTGTGTGTGTGTGTGTGTGTGTGTGTGTGTGTGTGTGTGTGTGTGTGTGTGTGTGTGTGTGTGTGTGTGTGTGTGTGTGTGTGTGTGTGTGTGTGTGTACATGTATGTGTGGGGGTGCATGTTTGCTAAGGTGCAGAGAGTCAGTGCAGTTGGTCGGTCCTTTTCAAATGTTTTGCAGTCTGATGGCTTGTGGATAGTCTGCCTGACGGTAAGGGAGTGAAACGTTAAATTTTTTTATGGGCCTAATAGTAAAGACATATATTTTAACAGTAAACATGTATTACCTTTTATTTTGTCATGAACACAACCAATCATGATGTTTTCATCTGATTGTCAAGATGAAAACATAATTCCAGCATCCAAACAGTGCACGGCCATGTGATGAAGGGACTGACACGTCTTTTACAAAACACCCAACAGTGTAATAATATTCAGTGATTGTCATTAAGCCTACATTTTTGTAGCCCGAATTAATTGATGCATCTTGCTGACACATTTTTGGTTCTGAAATACAGCTGTCTGTCCTGAGATCACCTGCACAGGTAACTGTGGGGGCCCAGTTGATAATGTTGCAAGTTAGCTAGCAGAATGGACACAGTCAATACAATGTTGCAAGTGTGCTAGTGAAAGCTCAAGACAGACAGTGAGAGAGGCAGAGTTGAGAGATGAATACAATTATTTGTTTATCATATACAGTGCCTTGCGAAAGTATTCGGCCCCCTTGAACTTTGCGACCTTCTGCCACATTTCAGGCTTCAAACATAAAGATATAAAACTGTATTTTTTGTGAAGAATCAACAACAAGTGGGACACAATCATGAAGTGGAACGACATTTATTGGACATTTCAAACTTTTTTAACAAATCAAAAACTGAAAAATTGGGCGTGCAAAATTATTCAGCCCCTTTACTTTCAGTGCAGCAAACTCTCTCCAGAAGTTCAGTGAGGATCTCTGAATGATCCAATGTTGACCTAAATGACTAATGATGATAAATACAATCCACCTGTGTGTAATCAAGTCTCCGTATAAATGCACCTGCACTGTGATAGTCTCAGAGGTCCGTTAAAAGCGCAGAGAGCATCATGAAGAACAAGGAACACACCAGGCAGGTCCGAGATACTGTTGTGAAGAAGTTTAAAGCCGGATTTGGATACAAAAAGATTTCCCAAGCTTTAAACATCCCAAGGAGCACTGTGCAAGCGATAATATTGAAATGGAAGGAGTATCAGACCAATGCAAATCTACCAAGACCTGGCCGTCCCTCTAAACTTTCAGCTCATACAAGGAGAAGACTGATCAGAGATGCAGACAAGAGGCCCATGATCACTCTGGATGAACTGCAGAGATCTACAGCTGAGGTGGGAGACTCTGTCCATAGGACAACAATCAGTCGTATATTGCACAAATCTGGCCTTTATGGAAGAGTGGCAAGAAGAAAGCCATTTCTTAAAGATATCCATAAAAAGTGTTGTTTAAAGTTTGCCACAAGCCACCTGGGAGACACACCAAACATGTGGAAGAAGGTGCTCTGGTCAGATGAAACCAAAATTGAACTTTTTGGCAACAATGCAAAATGTTATGTTTGGCGTAAAAGCAACACAGCTCATCACCCTGAACACACCATCCCCACTGTCAAACATGGTGGTGGCAGCATCATGGTTTGGGCCTGCTTTTCTTCAGCAGGGACAGGGAAGATGGTTCAAATTGATGGGAAGATGGATGGAGCCAAATACAGGACCATTCTGGAAGAAAACCTGATGGAGTCTGCAAAAGACCTGAGACTGGGACGGAGATTTGTCTTCCAACAAGACAATGATCCAAAACATAAAGCAAAATCTACATTTAACATTTACATTTAAGTCATTTAGCAGACGCTCTTATCCAGAGCGACTTACAAATTGGTGCTTTCACCTTATGACATCCAGTGGAACAGCCACTTTACAATAGTGCATCTAGGTCTTTTAAGGGGGTGAGAAGGATTACTTTATCCTATCCTAGGTATTCCTTAAAGAGGTGGGGTTTCAGGTGTCTCCGGAAGGTGGTGATTGACTCCGCTGTCCTGGCGTCGTGAGGGAGTTTGTTCCACCATTGGGGGGCCAGAGCAGCGAACAGTTTTGACTGGGCTGAGCGGGAACTGTACTTCCTCAGTGGTAGGGAGGCGAGCAGGCCAGAGGTGGATGAACGCAGTGCCCTTGTTTGGGTGTAGGGCCTGATCAGAGCCTGGAGGTACTGAGGTGCCGTTCCCCTCACAGCTCCGTAGGCAAGCACCATGGTCTTGTAGCGGATGCGAGCTTCAACTGGAAGCCAGTGGAGAGAGCGGAGGAGCGGGGGAGCGGGGTGACGCGGGGTGACGTGAGAGAACTTGGGAAGGTTGAACACCAGACGGGCTGCGGCGTTCTGGATGAGTTGTAGGGGTTTAATGGCACAGGCAGGGAGCCCAGCCAATGGAATGGTTCACAAATAAACATATACAGGTGTTAGAATGGCCACGTCAAAGTCCAGACCTGAATCCAATCGAGAATCTGTGGAAAGAACTGAAAACTGCTGTTCACAAATGCTCTCCATCCAACCTCACTGAGCTCAAGCTGTTTTGCAAGGAGGAATGGGAAAAAATGACAGTCTCTCGATGTGCAAAACTCATAGAGACATACCCCAAGCGACTTACAGCTGTAATCGCAGCAAAAGGTGGCGCTACAAAGTATTAACTTAAGGGGGCTGAATAATTTTGCACGCCCAATTTTTCAGTTTTTGATTTGTTAAAAAAGTTTGAAATATCCAATAAATGTCGTTCCACTTCATGATTGTGTCCCACTTGTTGTTGATTTTTCACAAAAAAATACAGTTTTATATCTTTATGTTTGAAGCCTGAAATGTGGCAAAAGGTTGCAAAGTTCAAGGGGGCCGAATACTTTCGCAAGGCACTGTATTTAGCTAGGCAAGTCAATGAAGGACAAATTCTTATTTACAATGACAGCCTACCCCAGCCAAACCCAGACATCGCTGGTGCAAATGTGTACCACCCTATGGGACTCCCAATCACAGCCAGATGTGATACAGCCTGGATTCAAACCAGGGACTGTAACCACACCTCTAGCACTGAGATGCAGTGCCTAAGACCGCTGCACCACTCGGGAGCCCAAATTGAAAGAACCTGCTCCAATTGTCACTGACAGAGAGGTGTGTCGTTTAATTTGGAATAAGTTTTAATTATAATATTTACCACTGTAGCACAACCAATTGCATTTTTTTAAATACAGTCACTTGCAAAAGCATTCACCTCCCTTGGAGTCTTTCCTATTTTGTTGCATTACAACCTGTAATTTAAATTGATTTTTATGTGTATTTCAAGTAACAGACATACACAAAATAGTCCAAATTGGTGAAGTGAAATTAAAAAACACCTACTTCTTTCAAAAAATGTCAAACTGAAAAGTGGTGAGTGCACATGTATGTATTCACCCATTTTGTTATGAAGCCCCTAAATAAGATCTGGTGCAATCAATTACCTTCAGAAGTCACATCATTTGTTAAATAAAGACCACTTGTGTGCAATCTAAGTGTCACATGATCTGTCACATGATCTCAGTATATATACACCTGTTCTGAAAGGCCCCAGAGTCTGCAACACCACTAAGCAAAGGGCACCACCAAGCAAGCGACACCATAAAAACCAAGGAGCTCTCCAAACAAGTCCGGGACAAAGTTGTGGAGAAGTACAGATCATGGTTGGGCTCTAAATGAATACCAGAAACGTTAAACTTCCCACGGAGCACCAATAAATCCATGATTAAAAAATTGAAAGAAAATGCCCCACAACAAACATGCCAAGAGAGGGCTGCCCACCAAAACTCACGGACCAGGCAAGGAGGACATGCAACAAAGAGAACGAAGACAACCCTGAAGGAGCGGCAAAGCTCCACAGCGGAGATGGAAGTATCTGTCCATAGGACCACAATTAACCTTACACTCCACAGAGCTGGGCATTACGGAAGAGTGGCCAGAAAAAAAGCCCCTGCTTAAAGAAAAAAATAGGAAAACACATTTGGTGTTCTCCAAAAGGCATGTGGGAGACTCCCCAAACATATGGTAGAAGGTACTCTGGTCAGATCAGATTAAAATGGAGCTTTTGGCCATCAAGGGAAATGCTATGTCTGGCGCAAACCCAACACCTCTCATCACCCTGAGAATACCATCCTCACAGTGAAGCATGGTGGTGGTAGCATCATGCTATGGGGATGTTTTTCATCGGCAGGGACTGGGAAACTGGTCAGAATTGAAGGAATGATGGATGGCGCAAAATACAGGGAAATTCTTGAGGTAAACCTGTTTCAGTCTTCCAGAGATTTGAGACTGGGATGGAGGTTCACCTTCCAGCATGACAATGACCCTAAGCATATTGCTAAAGCAACACTCAGCTGGTTTAAGGAGAAACTTTTAAATATCTTGGAATGGCGTAGTCAAAGCCCTGACCTCAATCCAATTGAGAATATGTGGTAAGATTTAAAGATTGCTGTACACCAGTGGAACCCATCCAACTTAAAAGAGCTGGAGCAGTTTTGCCTTGAAGAATGGGCAAAATTCCCAGTGGCTAGATGTGCCAAGATTTTGAGAAAGACCCCCAATAGACTTGCAGCTGTAATTGCTGCAAAAGGCCGCTCTGCAAAGTATTGAATTTGGTGGTGGTGGGGGTGGGGGGGGTAGTTAAGCACGCTCAAGTTTGCAGGTTTTATTTCTTATTTGTTGTTTGTTTCTCAATAAAAAATATTTTGCATCTTCAAAGTGGTAGGCATGTTATGTACATCAAGTGATAGAAACTCCCCAAAAATCGACTTTAATTCCAGGTTGTAAGGCAACAAAATAGGACAAAAGGGGCGGTGAATACTTTCGCAAACCACTGTAGGAGAATGTAGGCGAATGGTTACATTAGAGACCCCACAAAAGTTAGACTTCTGTTGCATTTAGGGGAGACCCCCCCCATCCCACGCAATGGAAATGGCATCGTCCATGGATCTGTTGGAGCGGTAGGCAACTTGGAGTGTGTATGACGTGCTGGCCTTGATGAGGGCCATGACCAGTCTCTCGAAGCACTTCATGATGACTAGGGTGAGTGCGACAGGGCTATTGTCATTTAGGCATGTCACATGGTTTTCTTGGGCACTGGGACAATGGTGGTTTCCTTGAAACTACAGCCTGGTGGTCTTCTTGGTCTACAGCCTGGGACAGTAAACGCCCCACGTAAGTAATTTTTCCAAGCTTTTGGCTGGGCATTCGGAGTTCAGTGTGGTTTGCGTGGTTTCTATGGTATTATGTAATTGGTATCTGGTTTTTCCACCCCTGATGTTATGCTGCCGTGAGATGTGCTCCAACATGAAACTAACGTGTATGGGGTTTAGGCACATGTTGTATATGCAGCTTTGATGTGGATCCAGAAGCTGACATCATTGTTTTTCAGGGCCGAACAGATCAGTCATGGGAGCTGGGAACTTCTCCTACAGAGGTGCTGGTATGACTATCTCTGACCCCTGTCCTATTGCCCTGCTACCCCATTGCCTTACTGCCCCCTCCATTCACAGGTCACACACAGTAACAAGACCTTAGAAGAGGTAATACACTACCTGTAAAGGACAAACAATATTGACTGATACCCCACATCCAATGTGTGGCTGCTCTGTCTGATACACACTGGGCTCGGAATGTACTTATTGTGCAGAATATGGTTGGCCAAAAACCAAATATTAGCCATAAACCAGCATGCACGCCACCCCTGGCAGCATGCCATCCCATATCAATCCACTGGAGTCTCTCTATAGGTGTCCATTTTGGGTCAATCTCAAGGTTGCTTCGCAGCCTCTTTATTTGTTGTGTTTAAAACATCAATGTTGACAAGTTCCAGGCTCACATCTGTGGAGCCACACTGCCTTCCATTCCTCTCAGCTCTGATTTCACATCCAAATGCTTTCAGTGTGTGTGTGTGTGTGTGTGTGTGTGTGTGTGTGTGTGTGTGTGTGTGTGTGTGTGTGGACGTGTTTAACTAGTACTTGTGGGGACCAGAGGTCCGACTGCGTGCGTGTGTGTGTGTGTGTGAGCTGACTGTCTGCAGCAGCTGTCTGGTATTTTGGGGCCTGAGCAATTTAGGGCCGTGGAACAGGAAACTCCTCTGGGTGTTGTGGTGTATGTAGGGATGGTATGTGTTGGGGGTACTGTAAAAGACAGTGGAGGAGTTTCCTGTTCATGTATGGACTGTGATACAGTTGAAGTAGGAAGTTAACATACACCTTAGCCAAATACATTTAAACTCAGTTTTTCACAATACTTGACATTTTATGCCCTGTCTTAGGTCAGTTAGGATTACCACTTTATTTTAAGAATGTGAAATGTCAGAATAATAATAATATTAGAGAGAATTATTTATTTCAGCTTTTATTTCTTTCATCACACTCCCAGTGGGTCAGAAGTTTACATACACTCAATAAGTATTTGGTAGCATTGTCTTTAAATTGTTTAACTTGGGGCAAATGTTTCGGGTAGCCTTCCACAAGCTTCCCACAATACGTTGGGTGAATTATGGCCCATTCCTCCACACAGAGCTGGTGTAACACGCTTTTTCAGTTCTGCCCGCAAATGTTCTATAGGATTGAGGTAAGGGCTTTGTGATGGCCACTCCAATACCTTGACTTTGTTGTTCTTAAGCCATTTTGCCACAACTTTGGAAGTATGCTTGGGGTCATTATTCATTTGGAAGAACCATTTACGACCAAGCTTTAAAACTTCTTATAGATCAAATCTCTTTAGCGGGATCCATTTGACAACATCCGGTGAAATGGCAGAGCGCCAAATTCAAATGAAATTATTAGAAATATTTAACTTTCATACAATCACAAGTGCAATACACCAAATTAAAGCTGAATTTCTTGATAATCTAGCCAAAAAGGCTTTACGGCAAAAGCAAACTATGTGATTATCTGAGGACAGCACCCCATCATACAAACACAATCATATTTCAACCCGGCAGGCTCGACACAAAACTCAGAGATAATGATATAATTCATACCTTGGAAGATCTTGTTCTGTTGGCAATCCAATATGTCCCATAAACATCACAAATGGTCCTTTTGTTCAATAAATTCCGTCATTATATCTCCTACTCAGAAAAACATTGGTTCCAACTCGCCCGACATGACTACACATTATCTAACAAGTTACTTTGTCCAAACATTTCAAACAACTTTCCTAATCCAACATTAGGTATTTTAAAACGTAAATAATCGATACAATTTGAGACATGATAAATTGTGTTCAATAGAGAATAAAATGAAAGTGGAGCGAGCTTCAGGTCACGCGCCCCATACAAAAGAGGACACTTGGCTATACACCCAGAAAGGAAAGGGCTACTTCTTCACTACTTAAAGGAAAAACATCAACCAATTTCTAAAGACTGTTGACATCTGGTGGAAGCCACAAGAACTGCAAGCATATTTATATTAAAACGGGCTTGCCATAGAAAACGATTGACCTCAAAAACACATTTCCCTGGATGGATTGTGCTCGGGTTTTCACCTGCCAAATGAGTTCTGTTACACTCACAGACATTATTCAAACAGTTTTAGAAACTTCAGAGTGTTTTCTATCCACATATACCAATAATATGCATATCCTAGCTTCTGAATCTGAGTAGCATGCTGTTTACTTTGGGCACGCTTTTCATTCGGATGTGAAAATACCGCCCCCTATCACAGAGAGGTTTTTAACTTCCTGGCTGATGTCTTGAGATTTTGCTTCAATATATCCACATCATTTTCCTCCCTCATGAAGCCATCTATTTTGTGAAGTGTACCAGTCCCTCCCGCAGCAAAGCAACCCCACAACATGATGCTGCTACCCCTGTGCTTCACGGTTGGGATGGTGTAGGTACTTCCGGGTTGGAGCGAGCGGTCGCATCCGCACTCGGTCCGCAGGTAGTATTACATTTCATTACATTTCATTATAGTACAGCGGTTTGATTTGTCTAATCTTAGCAATTTCTTCTTAGCTAGCTACATAGCCGTCTTTGTATCATAGATAATTGCGTAATTATCGTATTTCGTCGTCCTAACGCAGTCTACACTGCTATCTGCCCTGCAGCTAGCCAGCTAGCTAACGTCCACCGTCTACCGATTAGCAGCACAACTATTACACTCAACTGAACGACTTGATTAGTGTAGTGTTAGCTAGCTACATAGTTGTCTTTGCTGTCTTCGTATCCAAGATAATTGTGTAGTTTAGAGTGTGTAGTTTTAGAGTGATTATCTTAATTTACCGAGGTTAGCTAGCCAGCTATTTGTCGTCCTTAACGTAGGAGACACTGCTAGCTAGCCAACAGCTAGCCAACGTCTACCGAACAGAACTTCCGCACTCAACAACCCGGTCGCATTTCGCTCGCTCCACAGGTAGTATCACATTTTTCATTTCATTTCATTACAGTACAACGGCTTGATTTGTTTGATCGTAGCTAGCTACATAGCTAGCTACATAGCCGTCTTTGTATCAAAGATAATTGTGTAGTCTAGAGCGATTTCCTAGGTTAGCTAGCCAGCTATTGTCGTTCTTTTAACGCAACGTAACGTAATCAACACTGCTAGCTAGCCAGCTAGCCCGAATAGCAGCACAGTAGAAACTATTACACTCAACGGAACGACTTGATTAGTGTAGTGTCAACAACGCAGCCACTGCCAGCTAGCCTACATAGTCAACAACGCAGCCTCTGCCAGCTAGCCTACTTCAGCAGTACTGTATCATTTTAATCATTTTAGTCAATAAGATTCTTGCTACGTAAGCTTAACTTTCTGAACACTCGAGACGTGTAGTCCACTTGTCATTCCAATCTCCTTTGCATTAGCGTAGCCTCTTCTGTAGCCTGTCAACTATGTGTCTGTCTATCCCTGTTCTCTCCTCTCTGCACAGACCATACAAACGCTCCACACCGCGTGGCCGCGGCCACCTAATCTGGTGGTCCCAGCGCGCACGACCCACGTGGAGTTCCAGGTCTCCGGTAGCCTCTGGAACTGCCGATCTGCGGCCAACAAGGCAGAGTTCATCTCAGCCTATGCCTCCCTCCAGTCCCTCGACTTCTTGGCACTGACGGAAACATGGATCACCACAGACAACACTGCTACTCCTACTGCTCTCTCTTCATCTGCCCACGTGTTCTCGCACACCCCGAGAGCTTCTGGTCAGCGGGGTGGTGGCACCGGGATCCTCATCTCTCCCAAGTGGTCATTCTCTCTTTCTCCCCTTACCCATCTGTCTATTATCGCCTCCTTTGAATTCCATGCTGTCACAGTTACCAGCCCTTTCAAGCTTAACATCCTTAACATTTATCGCCCTCCAGGTTCCCTCGGAGAGTTCATCAATGAGCTTGATGCCTTGATAAGCTCCTTTCCTGAGGACGGCTCACCTCTCACAGTTCTGGGCGACTTTAACCTCCCCACGTCTACCTTTGACTCATTCCTCTCTGCCTCCTTCTTTCCACTCCTCTCCTCTTTTGACCTCACCCTCTCACCTTCCCCCCCTACTCACAAGGCAGGAAATACGCTCGACCTCATCTTTACTAGATGCTGTTCTTCCACTAACCTCATTGCAACTCCCCTCCAAGTCTCCGACCACTACCTTGTATCCTTTTCCCTCTCGCTCTCATCCAACACTTCCCACACTGCCCCTACTCGGATGGTATCGCGCCGTCCCAACCTTCGCTCTCTCTCCCCCGCTACTCTCTCCTCTTCCATCCTATCATCTCTTCCCTCTGCTCAAACCTTCTCCAACCTATCTCCTGATTCTGCCTCCTCAACCCTCCTCTCCTCCCTTTCTGCATCCTTTGACTCTCTATGTCCCCTATCCTCCAGGCCGGCTCGGTCCTCCCCTCCCGCTCCGTGGCTCGACGAGCTCGGCGAGCTCACAGAACAGGGCTCCGGGCAGCCGAGCGGAAATGGAGGAAAACTCGCCTCCCTGCGGACCTGGCATCCTTTCACTCCCTCCTCTCTACATTTTCCTCTTCTCTCTCTGCTGCTAAAGCCACTTTCTACCACTCTAAATTCCAAGCATCTGCCTCTAACCCTAGGAAGCTCTTTGCCACCTTCTCCTCCCTCCTGAATCCTTCCCCCCTCCTCCCTCTCTGCAGATGACTTCGTCAACCATTTTGAAAAGAAGGTCGACGACATCCGAACCTCGTTTGCTAAGTCAAACGACACCGCTGGTTCTGCTCACACTGCCCTACCCTGTGCTCTGACCTCTTTCTCCCCTCTCTCTCCAGATGAAATCTCGCGTCTTGTGACGGCCGGCCGCCCAACAACCTGCCCGCTTGACCCTATCCCCTCCTCTCTTCTCCAGACCATTTCCGGAGACCTTCTCCCTTACCTCACCTCGCTCATCAACTCATCCCTGACCGCTGGCTACGTCCCTTCCGTCTTCAAGAGAGCGAGAGTTGCACCCCTTCTGAAAAAACCTACACTCGATCCCTCCGATGTCAACAACTACAGACCAGTATCCCTTCTTTATTTTCTCTCCAAAACTCTTGAACGTACCGTCCTTGGCCAGCTCTCCCGCTATCTCTCTCAGAATGACCTTCTTGATCCATATCAGTCAGGCTTCAAGACTAGTCATTCAACTGAGACTGCTCTTCTCTGTATCACGGAGGCGCTCCGCACTGCTAAAGCTAACTCTCTCTCCTCTGCTCTCATCCTTCTAGACCTATCGGCTGCCTTCGATACTGTGAACCATCAGATCCTCCTCTCCACCCTCTCCGAGTTGGGCATCTCCGGCGCGGCCCACGCTTGGATTGCGTCCTACCTGACAGGTCGCTCCTACCAGGTGGCGTGGCGAGAATCCGTCTCCACACCACGTGCTCTCACCACCGGTGTCCCCAGGGCTCTGTTCTAGGCCCTCTCCTATTCTCGCTATACACCAAGTCACTTGGCTCTGTCATAACCTCACATGGTCTCTCCTATCATTGCTATGCAGACGACACACAATTAATCTTCTCCTTTCCCCCTTCTGATGACCAGGTGGCGAATCGCATCTCTGCATGTCTGGCAGACATATCAGTGTGGATGACGGATCACCACCTCAAGCTGAACCTCGGAAGACGGAGCTGCTCTTCCTCCCGGGAAGGACTGCCCGTTCCATGATCTCGCCATCACGGTTGACAACTCCATTGTGTCCTCCTCCCAGAGCGCTAAGAACCTTGGCGTGATCCTGGACAACACCCTGTCGTTCTCAACTAACATCAAGGCGGTGGCCCGTTCCTGTAGGTTCATGCTCTACAACATCCGCAGAGTACGACCCTGCCTCACACAGGAAGCGGTGCAGGTCCTAATCCAGGCACTTGTCATCTCCCGTCTGGATTACTGCAACTCGCTGTTGGCTGGGCTCCCTGCCTGTGCCATTAAACCCTACAACTCATCCAGAACGCCGCAGCCTGTCTGGTGTTCAACCTTCCCAAGTTCTCTCACGTCACCCCGCTCCTCCGCTCTCTCCACTGGCTTCCAGTTGAAGCTCGCATCCGCTACAAGACCATGGTGCTTGCCTACGGAGCTGTGAGGGGAACGGCACCTCAGTACCTCCAGGCTCTGATCAGGCCCTACACCCAAACAAGGGCACTGCGTTCATCCACCTCTGGCCTGCTCGCCTCTCTACCACTGAGGAAGTACAGTTCCCGCTCAGCCCAGTCAAAACTGTTCGCTGCTCTGGCCCCCCAATGGTGGAACAAACTCCCTCACGACGCCAGGACAGCGGAGTCAATCACCACCTTCCGGAGACACCTGAAACCCCACCTCTTTAAGGAATACCTAGGATAGGATAAAGTAATCCCTCTCACCCCCCTTAAAATATTTAGATGCACTACTGTTCCACTGGATGTCATAAGGTGAATGCACCAATTTGTAAGTCGCTCTGGATAAGAGCGTCTGCTAAATGACTTAAATGTAATGTAAATGTGTACTTCGGCTTGCAAGCCTTTCCCTTTTTCCTCCAAACATAACGATGGTCATTATGGCCAAACAGTTCTATTTTTGTTTCATGACACCAGAGGATATTTCTCCAAAAAGCATGATTTTTGTCCCCATGCGCAGTTGCAAACCGTTGTCTGCCTTTTTTATGGCGGTTTTGGAGCAGTGGCTTCTTCCTTGCTGAGTGGCCTTTTAGGTTATGTTATAAGACTTGTTTTCGTACCTGTTTCCTCCAGCATCTTTACAAGGTCCTTTGCTGTTCTTCTGGGATTGATTTGCACTTCTCGCACCAAAGTACGTTCATCTCTAGGAAACAGAACGCATCTCCTTCCTGAGCAGTATGACGGATGCGTGGTACCATGGTGTTTATGC